>NC_133618.1:674873436-675003436 GCF_048593235.1 Sminthopsis crassicaudata
GTGAGCTCAGAGATTTGGAAGCAAAGAATTATTACTCCCATAATTGACTTCTCTGACTGGGTCAGAAAGACCTAATATTTCCTAGCTGTGTAACGCTGGACTAGGAGCAATTGTCTGCTGGCAAGGCTTTGGTGGAGGGAGCTCCCATCCCCAGAAAATCCATTTCCAGACCTTGCCAAGCAAAGCTCGGCACCCCACAGTTAGGGAAGACATCGGTGGAGATCCAGAGCATCATGGGATCCAATTGCTTGGATGTCACAGCTTGGACTCTTCTTTCTGGGAGGTTTCTATCATCTTCTCCACAAGCATCCACTCCGAGACCTTGCCCTCTGCTGGGCCACTGCACCTTTCTCCTCATGTGGATGTTTGAACCAGGCCTCAGGACTAGAACTCATGCTCCCTCTGCACCCTGAGGGACCACACTCATTCTTCACATCTAACCCACAGGCTTCTTGCCTTCTCTTCTGCAACATTTACACACGGCTCCATTTTCTATCTCTTGCTCTGGGTACTGTAGTTAAATCAATGTTACTTGTCCTTCTCCCCTATGGCTCAACTCTCCATCACCATGAGTCTGGCCATGACCACTTCCTTTATGTAAATTCTGTCTCCCTCTTTTAGAAGGGAAGGTCCTTGAGAGCAGAGATTGCCTCCATTTGCATTTGCAGGCACATAGTAGGTGCTTGATAAATGCTTCTTCATTCCTTCCTTCCATTCATTGGGATGAACTCAACAGCAGTTAAATATCATGGCAGTAAGTCATTAACACTTTGTCTCTCTTTGTTATGGGGCAGATTCTCCAGACTTGAACCTGTGGAAGCCAGCGTTTTACTCTAAAAGCCATTTTTGCAACATCCAAGATTTCACATGACATCCTCACCTCGGCCATCTGTTCACCCAAGATACAACCGTTAGTTGCCTTCCTTCACTCAAGTGATTTTTAAAGATTTTCTCCATTTAAATGTTATGATACATTTAAATGAGAAGTTCTTTTGCTGGGCTTTTGCCCTTGCCCTGAAGGAATTGTGGGAATTCGAGTTAATAAGGTTTGAATGGCTCTGTGATAGCTGTGATTATAGCTGTGAATCAGATCACGGAAGAGCGCTGACATTCAGCGAGAGCGGATGTGAAGCTGGCCACTGTCTTTCATCCTGAGAAGGCAGCGTTGGGCCGCAATGCTCACAAGCCACATTGCTTTTTCTTAATGTCTAAATGATGCTTCATTTGCTATTGCTTTGACAACAACCTCAAATGGTTTATTTAACACATTTTTCCTTTGATATGGTTCAGAATACAGAATCTCACAGTCACAAGAGACTCAGAGTCCAAGCCATCATTGACCAAGAGTCCTCAGCATTGTCAGCCCAAGGGGGGAGGGTCATCCAGCTTCGCCCCAGCTCCCCAGAAAGGGGGCCCCTGTCCCTCCGAGGCTGGCCATCCCACTTTAGGAAAGCCTCTATGCTTAGCTAGCTCTTCCTGATGTCAGATCTAATTTTTCCTCTGCAATGGCCGGTCCTCTGGGACAATAGAGAAAACAAATCTCATGACAACCCTTGAGATACTTGAGAGACAATGATCATGTCTGTTCATGGTTTCCAGAAACCTCCTTTTGTCAAGGACTAGATTTAGAAGGGGGAAAGTTCTTAATCGGAAGCAAATTGCTAAACTGGTTTGAAACCTATGAGACATTGTAGGTCACACACACACACACACACACACACACACACACACACACACACACATCTCCCGTCTTTCATAACTTAATACACCTGGAGTTGAATTAGGTGGGGCTCTTTGCCCAAATCAATTCTATATGTCATTTGTTGTTTTAAGATTTGTCATTGCGGGCAGCTAGGGGGCTCAGTGGATAGAGCACCAGCGTTGAATTCAGGAGGACCTGAGTTCAAATCTAGTCTCAGACACTTGACACTTCCTAGCTGTGTGACCCTGGGCAAGTCACTTAACCCCAGCCTAAAAAAAAAAAAAAAAAAAAAAAAGATTTGTCATTGCAAGAGCATTTCTCAACTAAGTGCATTTTCTCCCCCAAGTTCAGCTTGTCCAGGTGGGCTAATGAAGGAATCAACTGCTTTCCTGCTTAAAAGTATGCATGAACACACACACACACACACACACACACACACACACACACACACACACACACACACACACCATTGTTGCCAGATGCTTAGAAGAAAACTAGTCAAAAAAGGCTGAGAAATTCAGCTTAAAAGAAATGGGCAGACAATTGCAATATTAGCCAACTAAGGTCCTGAGGGTAAATTAGCCCTGGCTTCCCATTGGCTACTCAAACATGGCTTTGCCATCAATATCTCATTATAAAATGAGAAAATATTTGTTAAACACTTAGCAGAGTGCTAGAATATACTAGATGCTGAATAAATGCTTGGTCTCTGAATACTCCAGGGTTATCCTAGCTAATTTCTCCAATTAGGGATATTATATCTGGTATTTGAAAGTGCTACACATGACAATAAGCTGGAAGGAAGGAGGGAAGGAAAGAAAAAAAGAAAGAAAAGAAGAAATTAAGGGAAAAAAAGAAAATCAAGGAAGAAAGAAAAGGGTAAAAAGAAAGAAAGGGAGGAAAGAAAGAGGGGAGAAAGGAAAGGAGAGAGGAGGAAGGAAAGGAGGTAAAGAAGGAAGAAAAGAAAGAGAAGGCAGGAAGGGAGAGAGGGAGGAAGGAAAGAAGGAAGGAAAGAAAAGAAAGGGAAGGAAAGGAAGGAAAGGAAGGAAGGAAGGAAGGAAGGAAGGAAGGAAGGAAGGAAGGAAGGAAGGAAGGAAGGAAGGAAGGAAGGAAGGAAGGAAGGAAGGAAGGAAGGAAGGAAGGAAGGAAGGAAGGAAGGAAGGAAGGAGAGGGAGTGAGGGAAGAGATGACCTTCCAATAGAAACCCAGGAGGCTTCTCTTTCATGGTTTTCCTGGAGATCTCTAAATAGCAGCTCAGAGCACAGCCTCTCAGCTACCATTCAGATCAATTGGACATGAAGAGCCATCTGGAGGCAAATTGCAGTTTCCTGATTCTGCCTTGGGCCAATCCCACTTCAGCTTGACTGAAGGATTCAACTGAATTCCACCAAGATCCACTAAGTCCTTAATTTCTACATTCTTAGTCTGGACAGTTCCCTCACCAACGTGGTCTTCTAGCCTTTCAGAGTTGCCTGGCAACTGAGGGATCACTGATTTCCCAGGGTCACCAAGACAGAAAGTCAGACCTCTGGCTCCTCTGCCACTGCCTCTAGCATGAAAGAGGATTATGAAGTTAGGGCATATTGAAGTTGAGGATATAAAAGCAATAACAGTAATTTTCAGAATGAGAACATGTAAATAACTAAGTAAAATTGAGCCACACCTCATGTGGGAGGTGGCCCCAAACTGGGCTCTGAGGGAAGGCAGGGATTCTATAGTTCAGTGGTGACGAGATGGTTCATACTAAGCCTGTGAAAAGTCATGGAGGCAGAACATAACGCGGGAAACATCACAGGAAGAAATCCATGAACCACAACCTGCTCCTCTAAGATTGGCTCTTACCATAACCCAGGGAGTAGTAAAGATCTGGAAACAAACTGGATTCACATCAACTGTATAGTAGCTGTTCAAATTATAGCATGTGAATATAAGGCAACGTTATTATACTGTGAGAAATAAGGGATGACTTCAGAGAAACCTGAGAAACTCATAGGAACTGAGGCATAGTGAGGGAACAGAACCAAAAGAAGAACTGATACAATGACAATATAAAGAAAAACTACAGATGATTGAACAATGGCCAATTGGGATGCTGGAACCCCAACCCTTGCCTCCATATGCTGGGCAAAAAAGTGAGAGCATGCTGGTGCAGAAAGAGCCATGGGAGCCAATGGATAACTTTGTTTATTCTTGTTACAATAGGGCTTTTCTGGGGACTAGGGGGCAGGGAGAGATGGGCATAGGGGTCTAGGAAGAATAGTGCTGTAAACAGAAGAAAACCAAGTCCAGAGTGTCATTGAAACATTTCAATACACACAGAGAGGAGAGCAGAAGGAAAGTCACTCAGGGACCCAAATATGCAGTACAATTGTGCTGCTATCCTGGTGAATTTATTTCTTTTTAAAATGTATTTATGTTTAATTTATGGAATAAAACAAGCATTTCTATGCCACTTATCATATATATATATATGTACATATATATATATATATCATACATGAAACTATAAATCTATTATGCATAACTTGCTATTCCTTTTAAATATATATTTTAAATAATAACATGTATAATAAAGTTTTGTATTTTTCTTTTTTTCTCCCTCCCTAGAGATGGTTACTATTATAGACACACACATTTTCTATACATACTTCTATTTATCAATTTTTTCTCTAAATGCAAATAGTGTCTTCATATTTTTATAGTTCATTTGGGTATTTATAATAATCAAAATAACTTATCCACTCAAAGTCATTCTTTTTTAAAATTTTAATAGCTTTTTATTCTTCCCAACACATGCATTCATCTTTGCAAAACCTTGTGTTCATTTTTTCTCTCTTCTTCCACTTTACCCCCTCCCATAGACAGCAAGCAATCTAATATAGGTTAAATATATATACAATTCTTCTAAACAGATTTACCTAGTCTTTGTGCTGTGCAAGAAAAATCAGAGCAAAAGGTAAAAGAAAAAAACAACAAAAAAGGTGAAAATACTCAGCTTTGATCAATATTCAGTTTCCACAGTCCTCTCTCTGGATGAGGATGGCTCTTTTCATCACAAGTCTATTGGAATTGCCTTGAACCACCTTATTATTGAAAAGAGCAAAATCCATCACAGTTGATCATCACATGATCTTCTTGTTGCCGTGTACCATGATCTCCTGGTTCTGCTCACTTCCCTTGGCATCAGTTCCTGGAAGTCTCTCCAGGCTTTTCTGAGATCATTCTGCTGATCATTTCTAACAGAACAGTAATATTCCATAACATTCATATACCATAACTTATTCAGCCATTCTCCAACTCATGACCATCCACTCAGTTCCTAGTTCCTTATCGCTATAAAAAGGGCTGCCACAAACAGTTTTGCACACATGGGTCCTTTTTCTTTTTTTTTATGATTTCTTTGAGATACAAACTCAGAGACACTGCTGGATCAAAGGGCATGCACAATGCTCAAAGTCATTCTTAAAACAATAATGCTGCTATTGAAGACGTTCTCTTGGTTCTGTTCTTTTCATTCTTAATTACTTCATGCAAGTCTTTCCATGTATTTCTAAGATCACTGAGCTCATCGTTTCTTATAGTAGGATTCCATCACAACCATATACCACAACTTGCCCAATGAGTGAGTATCCCTGCTATTTCCAGTTCTTTACCACCACAAATAATGGCAACAGTGAATTACTCATTTTCCCACATCCCCTCCAATATATTATTTTCCTCTTCAATTATTTTAATCAATCTGATGGGTATAAAATGATATCTCAAGCTTGTTTTATTTTGTACTTTTCTAATCAATAATGATGTAAAGAATTTTTTCATATGATTATAAATTTTTTTTGATTTCTTCATTAAGAAACTGTTCATATCATTTGACCATTTATTAGTTGGGGAATGCCTCCTTTTCTTATAGATTTGACAAACTTATTTATACGTTTGAACCAGGAGACCTTTATCTGAGAAACTATAATATAATATCTATAAATTTTGCCCCTCTCTGCTTTTCTGCTTTCCTTTTGATCTTGGCTACATTTGTTTTATTTTTACAAAACCTTTTTAATTTAATATAATCAAAATTATCCATTTTACATCTCACTCTGTTCTCTTATCTCTTATTTATTCATTCATAAATTATTTGCCATCCATAAATTAAAAAATAGGTTTTATGTTATTCTAATTTTCTTATAATATCTCCCTTTATATCTAGGTCATGTATCCATTTGGAACTTATCTTGTTAAATGGTGTGAGATACTGGTCTAAGCTCAGTTTTTGCCAGATTACTTTCCCCAGTTTTCCAACAAACTTTACCAATGAATTCTTATCCCAAAATTGGAGAATAGGAACTAAAACTATGGTTTCATTGGCATTGAGAACTCTGATAAGTATATTCTCTCTATTAAAAACATGTCAGCACCTTCTCTACAACTTACAAGCTTAGATTACCTGGAGCACTGAGAGGCAAAGACCTGGCCCAGGATGACACAGACTCCACATCAGAGGTGAAACTTAAACCCACCCGTTCCCAGCCTTAAGTTAGCTCTATATCCACTGGACCAAATTGTTTTAATATATACACTCAAATTTGATGTACATTTTAAAAACTTTATGTAATAGAAATTCAGATTTACTATCCTTTTTCTGTTCTGTGTATCCTGAAATGTTGTCCTTAGGATGTTTAGGCTCATTTTTTTTTTTTTTTTTTTTTTTTTTGATGACTCAAGGATAGGGCCAACAATTCCTGCTTAAGGCTTGGGCTTGCTTCTGGTCTCCTAACATAGGTAATTTTAGTTTGACCTACAAGACTTCCTGGAATCCTTGAGTTCTGAGACCAGATGGCCCTTGGTTCAGCTAGCAACTTCCCACATTGCTCCTGACCTTAGGTAGCCCCACATTGGCTGGCCTCTGGCCTCCCGTACTGGCTTCCTCTATCCAAACCTCTAGTTAGCACAGTCTTAATAATTATGGCTTCTTAAACGTTTCCCACTCATCACTCCTTTTGTCCAAGAAATTTTTACACATTGTTATATAAAATAGATATTCAAAGCAAACATTAAGCCATAATAAATAATAATTTTGCAACTCCCACATGCACTTATGAGGTCCCATATGGGGCCTTGACCCACAGTTTAAGAAGCTAGGACTTAAGAGCCCATATTCTCCAGCTTCTGCTGGCTAACCCAAACACATGTCCTATAATATTTCAGTACCAGCCTCTAAGTGCCAAGTCAGAGACTCCGACCTCACCCAGGTTCTGATCTCCCTCCCTCCCCAGCCCCAAGCTTTGGATGTTTACAAAGCGACTCTTGGATTGACCTGAATATACTACTTAAGGGAACCGAATGAGTGGCTCAGTACAGTTTATTGAATTGGTGAAAGAAGCAGCCAAAGATGCATCTTAAGCTCCTAGGCACCAGAGAGTGCCACCTGCTTGGGCAGAGCCTGATGGAACTGCCTGCCTCAGCTCTCTCTGCTCCCAGCCACCCTCCACTTGCCACAAGTGATCGTCCTGAGGTCCACGTCTAACCGTGTCGCCCCCTACGCGATAAATTTCAGTGGCTCCAGATGAAATATATTCAAAGCCCCTTCATAAAGTGGTCCCTCACACCTCACTCCCCAATACACTACCATTTATTGATCCCAGGCTCCTGGCTGTTCCCCAAACAAGACCCTCTGCCCTTCATCTCTGGGCTTACATGTAAAAACAATTTTTAACATTCATTTTTGAAATTTTGAGTTCCAAATTCTCTCCCCTCCTCCCTCTTCACACTCCCTTATTGAGAAGGCAAACAATTCAATTTAGGTTGTGTAGTCATGCAAAACATGGAAATGTTATAAAAGAAAATACAGGCCAGAAAAAGAAAAAAACTTCAAGAAAAAACAATTTGCTTCAAT
Organism: Sminthopsis crassicaudata; assembly: GCF_048593235.1. Taxonomy (NCBI): domain Eukaryota; kingdom Metazoa; phylum Chordata; class Mammalia; order Dasyuromorphia; family Dasyuridae; genus Sminthopsis; species Sminthopsis crassicaudata. The sequence goes on from NC_133618.1 coordinate 674,881,029, forward strand.
CTGTATTCAGACATAATCAGTTCTTTCTCTGGGGATGGATAGCCTTGTTCATCTTAAGTCCTTGAGAGTTGTCTTGGATCATTGTATCACTAAGAATAGCTGAGTCATTCACAGCTGATCAGCTGAAAATGTGATGGTTACTTTATACACAGTACATTTCACTTTCCATCAGCTCGTGGAAGTCTTTCCAGGTTTTTCTTAGAGAGTCCTGCTCATATTTCTTTTTTTTTTTTTTTTCTTAAATGGTATTTTATTTTCCTAAAATATAAACAAAGATAGTTTTCAACATTCACCTTTGCAAAACCTCGTGTTCCAATTTTCTCTCTCTCCCCCCCTTTCCTCTCCTAGACAGCAAGCAATCGAATATGAGCTAAACATGTAAAATTCTCCTAAGTATTTGGAAGAAACAAAAATTTCCATACTTATCTAAGGAAATAGGGAAGATGGAGAGGAGGAAGGAATAGAATTTGAAATTCAAAACATTAAATAAAAATGTTAAAATTTTTAAAAATACATTTATTTCTAAGATAAATTTTGATGCTCTCTACAATAGACATAATTTTTTCTTGGTTTTCAAAGATTGAACCTATGAATAAGACATAGATATTGGTGAATGCAAGTAAGAGAAGAGACCACCATTAATTCCATTTTAATTCCACTCAAGATGTTCTTCCTATTGACTTCCTTGATAGTATTAATGGAATTACCTTTACCCAGATTCAAAACCTTTTTTATACCTTAATCCATTTAGTTGCTGAGTCCTTAAAGGTACTGAGTCAGAGTGCCAGACTAAGAGTCAGGAAGGACCAAACATTTATTGAGCATTACTATATGCCACACATGGAGATTTGAGTTCAAATCCCACTTCTTTTCTAATTTAAGGGGGAGTGGAAGAAAGGGGAGAATGAATTCCTGAAAATAAAATTGAAAAAACAAATTCTCTCTCTGATACTTGTCAGTGATAAGACAATGAGCATTACTTAACCTCTCAGAGCCTCAGTTTGCTCATCCAAATGGGAATAATAAAACCTGTGATACCTACTTCTCAGGAAAACATAAGGCTCCAATACAGTAATTTAATGTAAAGTGTTTTGCAAATTTTAAAGCCATATTGATGTATGTTATTTTTATTTTCTGTCTGTATGATGTCTCATGAGTGAGTTCCTTCCTTTCCAGAGCTGTTACCCTATTACCCCATAGTAAAGAGGACTAAAAGATGCAGGTTCAAATTCTGCCTGATACTTGTAAAATCCTGGGAAAGATCTCTATGCTGTCTGGCCCTCAGTTTTCTCTTTTTTTTAAAAATGAGGGGATTGGACTTAATGGCCTCACTTCCAAGATCCTAGGCCACACCTCTGTTCCCTCCTATCCACAGGCTCCCTATGTCTGATCTCATTTAGCTCCCAGAGTACCAAACACAACTGCTCATTCAACTTCCTAAAAACCTGCAGTGATAACATCCCTCTTCAATTCAAAAAACAACAGCTTTCTCTACTTAGACAAATGAGGTTCAGAATCCTTTGCCTGGTTTTCAAGGAACTCCACAGCTGTCTGACTTAACTTTCTCATTTTATCCCAAGTTATTTCCATTCACATGCCTACAATTAAATCCCCCCAACCCTGAGCACGTGCTCCAGGTCTTTCTCCCCACCCTATCTTAGCTCACTGGTCTCTCCCCATTACGGTCATCTCTTCACTCGGACTATTGGAACACTCCACATTTTTCAAAGCCTGCTCAAAAGCTGGAAAGTCCTCCCTAATACTTCCTAGCTGTTGACCTATCCATTATCTTTTATTAGAATTCCCATGGCCCTTTGTTTACACTCATGGGAACTCCTCACATTAATCAATCAGTGAATCAATATTTATTAAGCACCTACTATGTGCCAGGCACTATGTTAAGTTCTAGGGATACAAATATGAAAAGAGACAGTATTTTAGATATTTTTATTATCTTTATCTTTTTTATTATGCTATGTTATGGAAATGTTGTATTCCATAAATTAGAAATATATTTTAACAATAGCTTTTTATTTTCAAAATAATGCAAAAAAGTTTTCAACATTCATCTTTGCAAAATGTTGTGTTCCAAATTTTTCTCCCTCTCTTCCTCCACCACTTTTTCTAGACAGCAAGTAATGCAATATATGTTTTAAAATGTACAATTCTTTTATATATGATATATATATATATTTCCACATTTATCATGCTGCACAAGAAAAATCAGATCAAAAAAGGAAAAAAATGAGAAAGAAAACAAAAAGCAAGTAAACAACAAAAAATGAAAAAACTATGTTGTGATCCACACTCAGTCCCACAGTGCCCTGTCTAGGTGCCGATGGCTCTGTCCATCCCAATTCGATTAGAACTGGCCTGAATCATCTGACTGTTGAAAAGATCCATGTCCATCAGAGTTGATCATCACATAATCTTTTTTTTTTTTTTTCTCTTTCCTGAGGCTGGGGTTAAGTGACTTGCTCAGGGTCACACAGCTAGGAAGTGTTAAGTGTCTGAGACCAGATTTGAACTCGGGTCCTCCTGAATTCAGGGCTGGTACTCTATCCACTGTACTACCCAGCTGCCCCTCATCACATAATCTTATTGCCATGTACAATGATCTCCTGGTTCTGCTCATTCCACTCAGCATCAGTTCCTGTGAGTCTCTCCAGGCCTCTCTGAAATCATCCTGCTGGTCATTTCTTATAGACCAGCGATATTCCATTACATTCATATGCCAAAACTTCTTCAGCCATTTCCCAACTGATGGACAATATAAGCGTCCAAAAGCAGATAACTGAAAAGGAGCTGAAAAGGAAGGGAGCTGACTCTCAGCAAGTCAGTTAGAGAAGCCCCAAGGCAGCACAGCCAGCTCAGAAAAGAGATGTCTTGAGCTGAGGCTGAGCTGGCATCTGAAGGCTGAGGAGAACCCTGATGAGGGCTTCCCAAGTAATGAACACTGCAGGTACTTGGATTTGTCCCCTTGCCCCATTTTCCCCACTGGAGTGTGAGTGCCTAGAACACAGGGAGTGTGTTGTTCAGCCATACACAGCCCTAGCACAAAGTCTTGCACACAAGAGTCCTTCATCAATATTCGCAGAAGGAATAGGTAATTCTATTGTGCAGTAAAAATGTTCCCATCGAGATTTCAAGCCACCTTTCTCACTGAACTGTAGGCCATTTCCGCCATCTACTGGAATACATCGCCATGTACATGCATCGATTTCAGAATCCTATTTTAGAACTAGCCAAGTTGTGTTTCCAGAATGTTGACCAGAACAGCCCTTTTGACATGTTGGAAAAATCAAATGCTAATTTACAATAGGGACTATTTTCTAAATTCAACTGTTTGGCCGTCATTTAATTATCGAGCTAAATTAATAAATGGTACTGTTGCTTGTAGAAATAAAATGATTAACCCAATAACATCAACAAAGAGATAAAAATGCAAATTAAAAAGCAAGCAGAAATCAATATACGTTATCTTTTACCCACTTGGTCTTTTTTTTTTTTTAACTTCAGCAGACAACTGGAGAATGATAGGAAACAGAAGTAAATAGGATAATAAAGAAAAGATAATTCAGCATTAATTAAAAGAGAAGTCCTTCAGCGAAAATGTGATAGCTTTTATATTCTCAAGCAATAATCATTGTTATAGCTTAACTACACACCAAACACAAAACCACAAACTTTTCATTTAGATTTTTTGATGTTCCAAAAGAAAACCCAACCCCAATATTTCTAACTTAAAAAGCTTCATGTCTGAGTTTAATGAAGCAACATTTAATATCCTTGTATAACTGACATGCCTTTAGAAAAAAATGATACCTGTAATGTCTTCTATTCCTTCTGAAACAGTTTTTTGATGGCATCCCAATCCCTTCTCCTTACTTGAGACCAATTTTTTTTTTACTTATTTTGTCTGAAAACTGATTTTTTAAAATGTCAAATAAATTAACTATTATGGACCATGTCAACTAAAGCACATGGAATGTTGATAAAACATTTTTATAAATAAGTGTGTTGTACATGTAAAATGTATGGGATTACCTGTCATGGGGGGAGGGAGTGGAGGGAAGGAGGGATAATTTGGAAAAATGAATACAAGGGATAATATTAAAAAAAAAAAAAAAAAAAAGTGTGTTGTGCCACAGTTCTCTTTCATAATATCCCGACCCAGTTTCTTTAATTGTCCTATTCAGTTACTCTGCCTCAGGTTATAACCATTCCCTCTTAATGTTAGGATAAAGATCTTATATCTTAGACCTTAGGCTATAGTCTTTCCCTCTTAATGTTTGATGGAATAAAGGTCTTTATCCATTTTAGACATCATTAGAATATCAGGAGCCTCTCCAGTACCTCCCTCCAGTATGCCTGCCTCCATTAAGTCATCCTCATCCTAGGTGCCTCCCCCCATTAGGTCATCCCCATCCAGGTACCTCCCCCATTATAACATTATTCCTGTAACCCTATAAAAGAATCTTGTATCAGACATTCACTGCTGGATTCTTTGAGACAATAGTCTCATTCAGCCCTGGGACCAACCATGGATCCATTGGTCACAGTAAATCTTTCCATTTAATAGTTCTGTATTGAATACTCTCTAATCTCTATCTTGCTCAGTTTCTCCGGCATTACAAGTCCACCCAAAAATAACACACAAGAAACAAAAATCTGATTGGCATTCACATGAGAAAAAAACATTTTGTGAATAAAGAACCCAGCTTGATTTTCCTTCTTGCACATATAAGCTCATGCAGGATGAGCTGCAAGGGATCACAAGATCTCATGGAAGCTACAAGAAAGTTCCTTTCTCTAGGCATTTTCTTTTCCTCATGATTTTATTTTAAAGCTTCTTACTTTGGAGAGAAAAGAAGTCTGTTAGTATCACCTGGAAGGTCCCTTTATCTTTAAACTTTAACCTCCCCAAAATTGATTTACTTTTCAAGTGATTTTTGAATGTGTCCACAATGACTTCCTGGCTTTCTCCACTCCAGGCAACAGTTCCAGAAACACCCTCTTTCAGCTCTGGTTTGTGTGTCACCTCCCCTCATTGGAATGCAAGCTTCTAATATTTATATTACAAAGTATGTAGCTCTCTCAGGTAGGGAGTGGTGAAATTGGGAGAAAATAAGGGAAGTAAAAGGTGGTGTAAAAACAAGAGATATAAATAATGTATTAGAAAAAAGAAAAAAATGGAAGCACTTTGAGGGCCAGGATTATTTTATTTGCTTATATTTACATCCCTAGGGCTCACATAGTGCCTGCCACATTTGTTATTAAGTCGGGATTTCCTTGGCACAGGTATTGGAGTGATTTGCTATTTCTTTTTCAGTTCACTTGACAGATGAGGAAACTGAGGGAAACAAAGTCAAGTGACTTGCCCAGGATCATCCCTCATGTCTGAAACTAGTTTTGAAATCAGGTTTTCCTGACTTTAGGTCTGGAAGTCTTTCTATTGTGCCATCTAGTTGGCCCCTAGCACATAAGAAGCACTTAATAAGCTATCAGAATTATCTATATAAACATTCTGAATTCTTATTCTATATGCCACTTATTTTATTCAGTTATCTTTTCCATGACAAAACTTTCCCCATCATGATTTCAATCCATTACAGATTGGCATAAGAAGTTAAATGGAGGGGGCAGCTAGATGGCACAGTGGATAAAGTACCGAGTTCAAATCTGGTCTCAGTCACTTAATACTTTCTAGTTGCATGACCCTGGGCAATTCACTTAACCCTAATTGCCTCAGCAAAAAAAACAAAAACAAAAACAAAAAAAAAAACAAAAACAAAAAAAAAAACAGTTCAATGGAAATTTTGGGAGATTTTTGCAAAAGCCACAGACAATACACAAAAGCCTAGAACCAAATAATGAACCCACATTTTAAAAAACGAACCCATTTTTTTAAAAAAAGAAAGAAAAAATTTAGACTTCTCTGCTATGGAGTGCCAAAAAAAAAAAAAAAAAAAAGTACAGAGATTTTCCAGATTGTAGAGGTACCATATCCCTAATATATCCCTAATCCCAAAATGTGGAAGGAATAACTGTACTCCATAAAACTTCTAGGTCTCTTTGAAATCTATGACAAGAAACTTCTAGGTGAAGTTCACAAGGATCTTGAATGAGATGAGGTGAGATCTTTCAAGACAGTTGTGAAAATCGAGTAAGGCTTCATCTACTTCAGAGTTCGAGTAGGCCCGAAGGACTCTGAAGTTCGAGCAAAGGGCATTGCCTTCCCCTCCTATGATATCATCTCCCTATTTCATCCAAATATGGGCAACTATGTACTTATTGGTCAAGTTCAATTTCATGCGTAGATCTCCCGATTAGAATGTAAGACTCTCAGCCAATGAGGATGAGGGTCAGTGGTGGGAGGGGGCGTTTTGCGTTAGGGATTAAAGGTGCTGTCCTGCCCACAGGAGGCGCTTCCTCTCTTCTATAGTCTACTCAAAGAGTGGGACGCCCTTCTTGTGAGAATGTACAATAAACTTTGCTTTTCTCTAGAGCTCTCTCCAGCTTTTTTATTAAATGGGGACCCCTCACCATTTCCGTACCACACAATCTGAACCCCAAGACTGAAAATCCAAAGGTCTTAGCAAGCCCTCACAGACACAGTGAAACATGTCTTCTCCTAAGGACCTAGCTACAATTTGGGCCATGCTCTCTGCAAAGTCTTTTTGCCTCATGCTTTGACTCAGGAAACCATGGAAATGTCAATAATTGACTCACTTTGTTCCCTGCAAAACAGGTGAGATAAGGGATAGATCTGTGTGTGTGTAGGGAGAAACATACATATATACACATGCATATAATAGCTGTATGTAAATACATATGTCTCTAATTTTGCCAACAAGAAATAGCACGAGCTCATAACCAGCCCTTGAAAACTTTTGAGAAAACTCTCCAATTTCTACTCCGTATCTCTCCAGACTTTATGGCATACTATTTCATATATCTTGGATTGCTGCAAAATGGAGATTTCCCCCATGCCCACAATGACAGAATCCATGCAGCCCCAGGCTAAGTTTGGGTTGGTTCCTCCATATTGTAAAGTTATGGTTCTATGTCTTGTTGCTTCTTAGCATCAGCCCTTCCTTGGGTCCTGGGTTCTATAATGGCAGTCTGCACACACATCTTCCCATTACACTTTCAAATTTTGAAAAATTTGCCATAGAGACATTGTCCATACTCCCGATCCTTAATAGTCAAATGGGGTCCCTGTGAGCATAATTGCTGTCCTTCTCATTCCCCAATGTTAGACAGGGAAAAGTTTCAAAATAGTTGATGTGACATGATTTTATCCAGTCCCAGGTAAATGAGCAAAACACACCATTATCTCTAAATACAAGTTTTGCAGATTTAACAAGGAATGTTTCACAAAATTTACTGTAGATTGCTATTCAATGCTCAACTAAATATGAAGGGATAATATCTTAAATAATGAAAATAAGGAGTGAGAGAAAAATGTACTGGGAAAAAGGAAAAGGGAGAGCTAGAATGAGATAACACATGAGTCAATAAAAAGCTTTTACAGTGGAGGGGAAAGGGGGCAGGGTGATGAAGGGGAATGAGAACTTTATTCTCATCCGAATTGGCTCAAAGAGGGAATGGCATACACACTTAATTGGAGCTAAAATTCTATCTCACTGCAGGAAAGTAGAAGAGGAAGGGGATCTAAGAAGGGGTACGGGGATAGAAGAGAAGGAATATTGGAGGAAGGGGTAGTCAGAAGCAAAATACTTTTGAGGAGGAACAGGGTGAATAGAGAGAGGGAATAGGATAAATGGGGGTAAATAAAGGTAGCAATAATAACTATGAAAAGAATTTTGAAGCAACTTTCTCTGATAAAGATCTCATTTCTCAAGCATATGGGAAACTATGTTGAATTTATTTTAAAAATATGAGTCATTCCCTAATTGATAAATAATCAAAAGATATGAACAATTTTCAGATGAGGTAATCAAGCTATTTATAGTCATTTAAAAAATACTCCCTATTATTTGGAGAAATGCAAATTAAAACAATTCTGAGGTACTATCTCCTACCTATTAGATTGGCTAATAGGACAGAAAAGGAAAATAACAAATGCTAGAGGAATGTGGGGAAAATGAGACATTGATGCATTGTTGGTGGAATTGTGAAAGGATTCAACCATTCTGAAGAGCAATTTGGAACTCTGCTCAAAGGGCTACAAATCCATACATACTCTTTGATCTAACAATCCCATTTCTAGGCATGTATTCCCAGAAAGCTTTTTTTAAAGGGAAAGAACACATATGTTTTATATATATATATATATATATATGTATATGTAATATTTATAACAGCTCTTTTCCGGAGGCAAAGAATTGGAAATTGTAGAGTAACTGCCCATCAACTGGGGAATGGCTGAACAACATGTGATTATGATGGAACTCTATTGCTATATAAGAAATAATAAGCAGGATGTTTTGGTTTTTTTTTTTTAAACTTGGAAAGATTTCCATGCAAAGTGAAATGTACTTTGTATAAAGTAACAGCCATAATATAAGATGATCAGCTGTGAATGACTTTGCTAATTCTCAGCAATATAATGATTTAAGACTACTCTGAGGGACTTATGATGAAAAATTATATCCATTTCCGGGGGGAGAGGGAGGAACTGACGGTGTCTGAAGAGAGTTTGGAAGATATCTTTTAAATTTTATTTTATTTGAGGATTTTTTTTTTTTTTTGAGGGAAGGACATGTTTTGTTTCACAACATGACTTTTATGGAAATATTTTGCATAACTTCACATGTACCTTCTTAGTGAGGGAGGTGGAGGTAGTAAGAGAGGAAGGGAGAGAATCTGGAACTCAAAGTAAACAGATGTTAAAAATGATTTTACATGTAATCTCAAGGGAAATTTTAAAAGTACACAATTTGAAAATAAATAACTAAAAAAAATTTCAAGTACCTCTCTTGATGCTTTACTTGATTCCAAAGCAAAAAAGAAAAAAAGAAAAGAAGAAGGATTCTTGCCATAAAAGTCTGCCTGATCCACCCCCAGGGCTGTCCTTTAAGTGCTGGAGGGCCTGAATGAATCAGAATTTTGCCCCTTACTCCCTTCAGGCAAGAGATCAAGCAGTTTGGACTCCCTTCCAACTCACAAATCTCCCAGTCTCTCTAGAAGGCTCACCTAAGGCCATACTTTCCCTGATCCCTCAGGCCCCACTCCTTAGAGTGCTAAACAGAACAATTAATTCCCACTGCGGTTAAGGAGAAATAGTATCTGCTCCTCCTCCAGGCTAAACAGAACATTTGAATGGGAGGAAAAATGGGGGAAAGCAGATTTCCTCATTCCCTTTAAGTCATACCCCACAAAGCCTGCCTCAGACATCATGTCCCATGGGGTAGAGTGAGCCTTTGGAAAGAGCTGCCAAACTCTAGAAAACTATGATGGCTGAGGGAAGAGGAGGGTTTTTCCAAAAAATCTTCTGTTATCTCTATTTATATTAAAAATCTTAAAGTAGAACAGACATTAGTCTTTCCAGTCAATGGCAAGTCCCCTGTTTGCCTGTAGACTAAATGATTTCTGAAGGTTGTTACCAAAATCTACTCTTGCACATGGTTCCCATTACCATGGAATAAAATCAAGAAATCACTGAGGCTTTGATCATGGTAACAGTTTCTGTCCAAGGACCAGAGGATCTTACATTAATTTAATGCCTTTCAAGAATATGTGATCCCACATCTAGAGCCTTAACCAGCCAAAACTTCACATGGGATAGTAATGAATGGGGTGGGAAGGAGTGAGAGAGCAAGAGCACACTGGAAGGGAGAGAAATATACAATAGAGTTCCCAGGGAGAAAGGTCACACTTCAGAGAAAAATTGGGGGTGGGGGTACATGGATCCAAAATGGAGTCTCTAATGGATAGTTCCATCATGGATTCAGTCATGCTAGGAGCGGGCAGCCTGGTCCACAAAGACCTGTAAGCCTGGGTCAAGAAGGCATAGGAATAGCAGTCACCAGGCAGTAAGAGCAGATTCCTCCTCTCTTATAAGTCTTCTCCTGTTTGACGTGGGTCGGTTATAGCCTTGGACATCCCTAGGCCATTGGATTGATTTTGTGGGTAAATAACCAGAAGTCCTTTTCCAAGAGTAATTTCCTTTTAGACTTTTTTCCTGTGCTCTTTCCTTCTCACTGTTAAAAGAATAAAAGTTGTCATAAAGACAAAGCCAAGTGCTTTTACAAAGTGCTGCTAGACAAGAGGAGAAGGGATGTTAGATCCAGAAGTCTGAAAGCCTGCCAGATGTGCACGACTGCCCCTTTGTTCTTATGAAAATGAGAGCAATTATTTGGGGAAAAGACCTGAGCTTGGACACTTTTGCAGTGTAGCTTGTGGGCAGGGGAATGCCCATGGGTGGTCACATCCTTGGCTTCTGGCTCCCATTGCTGAATGTAATGCTTGTAAACACAAAGGTTAAAAATGGTGGACAGGAGGCCCTTTCCTGGATTCAGCCAGAAGTACCTTCTGGTTCTACCTTGCCTTGTATTGACTTCATCACAGGAACGCCCGAGATAAAGGGGTAAGGTAGGTTTTCAAAGTCTGGAACACGATTCTAGCATCAGATTTTGGGAATAAGAGCCCCTGTCCTGGGGGATGGCATCTCCCCACCCCCACCTCCCCATTGCTAACTCCACATGGAGGCCATGTGATGAATGCGAATAGCAAAATGATTCATTAGCCTCTTTGAAGGCAGGCCCAGGACCCTGACTGAGAAATCAATAAGATTCCCCCAGCTGTGCCTACAGGAGCATTTACTAAGCCATCAAAGCAGCATCTTCCCATCCCATGGCTCTTGGGCTTTCCTGTCTTCAATGAATGTATATCCACAGAGGTTCCAACTTGTTTCTTGTTTAAAAAGTCATTGACAATAAGGAAATCGTCTTTAGGATTTAAGGGTCCAAGAACCAGGTGAAGAGAGAAAGGACTATGATTATTAGGAAATTTCACAGGGTCATAGACGTGGAGTTAAAAGGGCAGAGGTCACTAAATCCAAGCCTCCAACTTCATTTTGCTGATCAGGAAATCTGAGGAGCAGAGACTAGTTATGTGACTTGCATAAAGTCAATCAGTAGTTTTGAAGACGAAGCCAGTGGAAAAAAGATTACTCCCAACATACAACAGGCCAATGGAGATTGCCACATCTGCCCCATTCTCCAGGCTCCTGGTGTCCAGAACCCTAGTCTTCCTCATGGAAAACGCCATCTGGAGAAATCAGGCAAGTGCAGAATCCCTATTACATTTAAATGATCAATTAAACTTCAGGAAGGACATACAAAATATCCGTTTGTTGGTCATCACAGAAAACTTGTGGTTTCTGGTTTACAGTGAGGGGATAGGGAGATCTTAGGACCCTGGACCACCTGCTGGCCTACTCCCCATCACCAAGGACACCTCCCCCCCCCTTCCCCGTCTCCCCTTCTTCCTCTTTCCCTGGCCCCAGGAGGCCAGACCCCACCTTTTCACCAAGGCTCTCCTCGATAAGGAGGGGAAGGCCCGCTACAATCTTGGGCCTGACCTTTGTCCTCTAAGCTAAAGCATTGTCTTCTTAGCCCCAGATCCAAGTTTAGGTCCCGCAGGCCTGTCATCCCTCAGTCAGAGGGTCAGTTTGTGAGTCCTCCCTCCCAGAGAGTGTGAGCTTTTAAACCAAATGCATAATTCTAGAGTAGAGCCCAGGGTGGAGCTGGTTAAGCTCCAGATGTTTTCCTTCATGCTGGAGACACCCTTCCCTACTCCGCACCTTAGTGTCCTCCTGTTACTTTGTATCACAACCTGCCTTCACTTTGTGTCACTTTGTATCCACCTGCCTTCACTTTGTATCACAACCTGCCTTCACTTTGTATCACTTTGAATCACAAGAGGCCTTTACTTTGTGTCACTTTGTATCCACCTGCCTTCACTTTGTATCACAACCTGCCTTCACTTTGTATCACTTTGAATCACAATAGGCCTTTACTTTGTGTCACTTTGTATCTACCTGCCTTCACTTTGTATCACTTTGTATCACAAACCTGCCTTTACTTTGTATCACTTTCTATCCACCTGCCTTCACTTTGTGTCACTTTGTATCACAAACCTGCCTTCACTTTGTATCACTTTCTATCCACCTGCCTTCACTTTGTATCACTTTGTATCACAAACCTGCCTTCACTTTGTATCACTTTCTATCCACCTGCCTTCACTTTGTGTCACTTTGTATCACAACCTGCCTTCACTTTGTGTCACTTTGTATCACAACCTGCCTTCACTTTGTGTCACTTTGTATCCACCTGCCTTCACTTTGTATCCCTTGCTGCCCTAGGTATAGTTTGTAGCACAGGTGTGGGAGCTTCTCTGCCGTAGGGCTCTCTAGCAGGCCTGGTTCAGAATTAGCGCCATCAGAGGGATTTCGAGGCTCTGGAACTTTCCCCAGATGCACTTACTGCTCATTCACAGTCCTAAACCGGAGACAATGATGCGCCCCTCCCCCCAGATCACTAGAGAAGAAGCGCTTCTCTGGGAAGGACTTAGGGGATCACCCACAACCACTCTCTAGTTCAAGAAGGGGCAACTCTGACACGCCCTCTTTTATGTTAACAGGGCTGGGGAACAGGCTCGAGAGGTCAAGTGGCTAGTCTAAGGTTATTTGGTCCTACGGGAGAGGGCGCCCTCTCTGGCCTAGTATAAGAACATAGTACTGTGCACACAGCAGGTGCTCCATAAGTGCTCGTAGAATGAATGAAGGCCCATGTCCCACGGCCTCCTAGAAAGGGACTCAGCTCCTCTCCCTGCCCAACGTGGGAGACCGGAAGGGCAACCCCTGTTCGGGTCCCAGCTCCACAGCGAACTTCCTGACTGTGGTCGTAGACTTCAGTTCTCTCAGCCCCTCTGCACCACGAGCCTCTTAAAATGAGCGACCTCACACCGGAACCTCACACCAGGTTCCGTGGATCTCAGTTTTCCTCATCAGGGAAATGGGGAAGCTGGGCCATCTTCCAGCCACGCCTCCAGACGGCTAGACGGAGAGGGGGAGGGGCAAGGCAGGACGGGGAAGATAAAAGAACGACGACGCAAGGAGCTGTAAATCTCGTGAGATCATCTGCCGCTGGGGAGCAAGAGCATGCGCAAGCTAGGTTCCGAAGTAAAGGCATGGCTGCTCCTCAGAGCAGGGAAGCCAGCGCATGCCCAGAGGAAGATAAGAGAAGCGCTCGCGAGATTTCGCAGGGATGCACTTCCGCCTCCCGTGCGGTCGTTCTTTCTTCCTTCCTTCCGGCCAGGGGCGGAAGTGGCCCGTGAGGAGCAGTGGGAGTCGCTGCCGAGGCGGCGGAGGGTCCCTCCTTCCGCCCTTTCCGGAGGGAGGCCGGGGCCGGGCCGGGGCCGGGCCTGCGGCGGCGGCGCCATGGCGGAGCCCAGGGAGGCGGGCGCCGAGGCAGCCCCGGGGCCCAGCGGGCTGAGCGTCCTCCCGGGAGAGGCTGCAGAGGAGCCGGGGCCGCAGGTAACCCTGAGGGGCCGGGCACGGCCGAACCCTCCCCGCGGGAGTCCGGGCTGGGCCTCTGGAAGCAGGTCGCGGAGGTGGAGCTGGGGCGGCGGCTGGACCCCCGGGCGCCAGGTTCCTAGTCTGGAACCGAGGGGGGCCGGCCCGGCTGGCTCGGGAGGGTCCGTCCGGCCCTTGGGCCGCGTAGAGCCCCGCGGGGCGGCTGAGGAAGCTGCCGGAGAGAGTCCCTGGGCCACCGGACCTGCCCGGCCCGCTGCGGTGACCTCGGGGGGAGGCGGGGTGGTTGTGGAAGCAGCTGCCCGCCCTCCCGGGCCGGTGTGCCCGCTCGAGGGCTGCGAGCTGGTCGGAACCCGAGGGCTCTTTGTGCCGCGATCGCTCACGGGATGTCCGAGTCAAGTCGGGAACGGAACGTGCCATGTTTGCGGTATTGTGCTCACGGCGGGGGAGCTGCTGCGTGCCCCGGCGTTACGGGAGGCCCGGGAGCCCGGTCTGGGCTTAAACCCGGCCAGGCCTCTCGTGTCCATGAGACTCCTCCCCGGGGGAGTCTCAGCAGAGCCCCCGTCCGGGGCGCTGTTAGCCAGTCAGATTCTCAGGGCCTGGTCTGGGGGAGACCCGAGGTCTCCCACTGCAGCCAGAGCCATCCCCTGTCACCCGCCCCCCAGAGCAGGGACTGCACGGGCTCCCTCACGGCAGGTCACTTGCATGGCACCTTCCTCAAGCCGTTGGCCTCTGAGAACAGGCACAGACAGCAGGGGTACGAAGGGAAAACATCCCCCCTCCCAGTGAGGGGTTCTCTGTGGACGCCCTTAGGAACATATGTGATATCCGGAGTCTGGAAAGTGGGGAAGGAGGCACAGCAAGAGAGGCCTCCCCTAGTGAGGGTTAAAGTGAATTGAAGAAAGCCAGGGGGTCTAGAAAGAGAAGGTGGGACTGGCAAACATTCTGAGCAAAGGAGCGGAGTCGGGAGATGGCTTAGAGTCTCCGGATTGCAGAGTTTGTGGAAGGCCACAAATGGTGAGAAAACTGGAAAGGTCAGAAAGGGTCAGTCAGGTCGTGTAAATTTAGATCCCTGGAGTAAGGGAGCCTGTGAGGTTCAATGGGCGAGCCTAGTTTTGGAAACTTACCTCCCCCCCAGGGATCTTCCTCCACCTTCCCCATCCTGACCTCTCTCCCTTACTCGGGACAAACCAGGTGGGGGAGGTAAGCCTCCAAGGCCAATGAGAAGTGACAGGTGGTAGGCAAAGTCTCCCACAAAGAATCAGTTTGCAACCAGAGGTCCTCTGAGGACCAGTCGGCTCTTTTGTTCTGCTCTGGGGCTGCTCTCACACCTGTGAATCTTTTATATGGGATACATAGCCCCATTTGTCAGATAAACACTCAGAGGTTAAGAACAGCTCATGGTCATTTTGTTTTCAGAAACAGCTTTTTCAGGGTCATGGGTTCCCTAGACTCCATATAGTCTGGGAGTCGATTGTGGACGGGGCCCTACAGGTCACATTTTACAAACGAGGAAACGGCCCGGAGAGATTTGAATAAGCTGCTGAAGATCTCCCCTTTAATTAGCAGCAGGGCCAAGGTGCTGCTTTTGGTCCGGGGACCACCCCCTATGGGGCTAGCTGAGCCGCAGAGAAGACTGAACATGGAGGGGACTTGGGGAATGAGCTTGGAGTGCAAGGTCGAGGTCGGAGTGAATCCAACCCAAAGTGTCTTTTTTTTTTTTTTTTTTTTTTCTTCTTTATTTTTAACGTGCTTTGCTTTATGAATCATATTGGGAAATATCAGAACAAAAGGGAGAAACCATGGAAGAGAAAATAAAAACAGAAAAAAGAAGTGAACATAGCAAGTGTTCATTTATGGCCAGTCTCCCCACTTCTTTTTTTTATCTGGATGCAGATGGCTTTTTCTATGCAGCAGGGCAATGACTTTATTAAGTGTTCACCACATGCCCAGCACTGCTGAATGGTGAGAATACAAACATGAGTAGAGCTGCATTCTTTTTGGGGGAAGCAACGCTTACAAGTAAGAAAGCTCAACTTCAGCCCAGATGATAGGCCTGCAAGGGCAAGACCCACTACAGAAGTAGGAAGGAGGCTGAAGACTTCCGTCTTGCCCTAGCCCCAGTGAAGCAAGAGGGTGGTTGGCCCTGACTGGGTGGGCACGAAGGGCAGGAGGCACAAGGAGGGAAGAGTGCTTCTGCCAGTCTGCCTTAAATGCAGATTAAACTTACAGGTTGAAACCTTACCACCCACAGAAATGACTAAACCAAAACCCTTCCTTGATTATGTAAATTACTTATGGCTTGTCCTACATTTTATTTCTTCTGTGCCCAGTATCTCACAACCATTAAGTGTTTGAGGCTGGATTTGAATTTGCCAAAATGAATCTTTGATTCTCTATCCCCTATGCCATCTACGTGCCCATCACATTTTATTTAGGGCAATCCAAAAAGTAGCTTATGTGGATCAGTCAGTTGTAAGCTAAAGGCTAAAATACAATTTTAATTATAATATAACACATAGTTGTGTTATGTTGAAATTAATAGGCATAAAGGACCACCATAAACAAATTTCTCTATAAGCAAGAATTAACTGATATTAAGCTATATGGGATGAATTTATTCTTTATAAAAGTTGTGATGATCTTTTTCTCGAAATAATGGTAAATAATTTTTGGTTCCTTTTAATAGCCCAATTAGAAAAAAGTCTATAGTTCTGGGAAAGATGTAAGTGATGTTCTTTTGCGGGACAGGGGTCGGTGTTACTGGGAGGCAATGAAGTGAAGAGTCGAGCCGTGGTAAAGTACTCCTCTGCCCCTCCCCGAGCTGCCTTTGCCCGCCTAGAGGAGAAAACAGACTTAAAGCTTCCACCTGCCAACTGGCTACGGGAAAGTGCCAAACTTGGCCCAGCAGGAACCACCATTCTGGGCAACAGTAAGAGGAGTAAGCCCTTTTCAAGGTGAGCCAGCATCCCTGTGTGAGCATGAATTTGCCTGCCTCTGATCTTTTTGCTACACTTAGTATATCAGTAAACCTGGAAGCAAAGATGATGCTAAATCTCTGGCCCTTTTTAAAAAAAGTATTTATCAAAAGTGTCAATTATCATTAGTTTACCATCCAGAGAATTTCCAGATGGTTCTTCCTCATCTGAGTTCTAATCCTTTTGAAAAACTTTGGCTCTTAGGAAATGCTGAGAGTCCTGCCCTCAACCTCTCTCTTAGCCACTGGTTATTTGTAAATATACACCTTCTCTCTTTGAATAATCAGGTAAATGAGCTGATGTTTGCATGATGCTTGGAAGTTAAAATGAGTAGAGGTTGGGGCGTGTACATAGACATACAGTGACATGCTTTACAGTCACACATCTTTGCAGATACATGTTAGCGTTGGTTAAAAATTCTGCATTCATAAGGAATTGCTGGTCATGGAATGATATTTAAAGTTAGCAGGTTATTTAAAGTGGTAGCTGGTCCAGCTCCCTCACTTTACAGGACCCAGCTGAGGCCCAGAGAGGTAGATTTCCCTAAGATATAAGGGTAGTAAGTCGGAAGGTTGAGGTTGATGCTCTAACTTTCGGTCCTATGCCTTTTCTGTCATACAGCTTCCTAGTCTCCCATCAGCCTGCCAGTTAGTAGATGTCTTCTGACAAATGCTGAATCTGCCATCAGCTGAATCCAGCTGAGGAATCTGGAGCCATTCATCAGCTTATTGCCCTTAAGTGGTCTTGTGATAGAGAGGGTGGGGACCTGGCCACGAGGTGTGAGGCTCTGATGACTCATCCAGGAATTCAGTCCCTTGTGTTGAGAAGTTTGAATGCTGTAAACTTGTGGGTTGGATCGAAGGCTTCCTAAAATATTTCATGTTTATTTTATCTTCATAAACTCCTCAGTTGAGAATTTGAAGGGAAGTAGATCGTTTGGCTCAGCCTCTTAATCCAGAGATGAAGAAACAGACCCATAGTGGTCATATAAAGCCAGGATTCTGATCCAGCCCTTATCTTTGGAGTCCTCACTTATATGAAAGACTCCTATCTAGAGGATTGTTTTTTTGTTGTTGTTGTTGAACCAGTGAAGCTGAAGCCTCAAGTGCAGATGCAGGCACCATCCTGAACAGTGCCATTCATCCTCTCTGGGAGAAAAGGAAAAAATTAGACTAGGAAATAAAGGATCTCTGAGGTCCCTTCTTGTCTAAATCCTGTGAGCCTCTCCCTGGAGAAGCTGCATTGGGAGGGGCTCCAGTTAAGCCTAGAAAGTCATTTTGCTATTAGGTATGGTCCTGCATATGTTAATGCTTAAGATACTGGAGAAAGACTGACTGGAATGCTGACAAATCTTATTTGGAAGCTAAATGCAACATCTTTTTTTTTTTTTTTTTTTTTTTAATTGAATCATTTATTGGAACCACATCCTTTATAGCACTTGGCTATTCTTGAAATTGCTGAAGGGGGACAGTTCTCAAAATCCTTAAATCCTTGATTTTCCCACATGGACTAGTTAATGCATTCATTTCTTTATCTAACATCAGTTCCCTGTGTCCAAAAAGCAGAATAGGAGGTGATTTAATCCAGGACCTTCATTTTACAGTGGAGAAACTGAGGCTTGGGGATTAAATGAGCTGTCCAAGATCACAGGGCTTATAAGTCTCAGAAATAAGACTTGATTTTGTTTTCTTCCTGACTCCATCTTCTCTTAAATGAGAGTTCTGGGTTGTTACAGATAGGTAATACAGAAGCCCAGACTAGAACCCAGATTTCTAGGTTCTAAGTCAAAGAATCTTGCTACCACATTATTGCTGAGTCAGAATAATGAAATACTCAACTTACTCTTAGACTTCTCTCGGTATCACTGATGAGAGCACCATACGTGATTCAGTAATTGCTGCATTGATGAAACTAAAAGACCCCCAAATGGGGGCTCTGCTGGTTTTTTCCCTACATCAAAACTTAGTCTCTTTAATTGGTTGCTTCCTTGTCCACAAAATGGATTTTAGAATTTTAGGAGAAGGGGAAAAACTATTAAGCTACTGCTACATGCCAGGCCCTTTGCCAAATGTTTTTCAGATATCCTGTTTGATGAGTTTGTAATTATAATTATTGAGTAATTTTAGTGCTTTAAAGCTCCATCCAAAGTAAGTGTCTTACAGCAGGGGTTCTTAACTTTGTTTTGCACCTAAGATCTTCTGGTGGCCCCCTGGCAGTCTGTTGATGCCTTTTGCCCCTTTTAGAATACATTTTTTAAAAGTTATAATGAAAGGAAATGATAAATCACAGGTAAAACTCAATGAAAATAAGAATGTGGCTTATTTTCCCCTCTCAAGCTCATGGACCCCTGAAATCCACCCACAGGGTTCTTGGATATCAAGTTAGGAAGCCTTGTTCTATGTGGTGCCTTTTTAATCTATGTATTCCCTTTTTAACCCACGGTTTCTTTCTCTCTGATAGCTTTGGCATGGCATATGACTTCATTGACTCTGTTGGAAATGATGTGGACGTGGTATCTGATTCAGAAGTACGTACCTACCATTGCTAGTCTCCTTGCCCGTGTCAGTCTTTAGAGTTTGTTGATTAGGTGTTTGTCTGGTTCGTCTGCCCTATGGGCAAGGACATTAGGAATGGGGAGATCTTACTGCAGTAGGAAGCAGAGCCTTGATTTAGGGTTCATCTAAGTGTAATGTTCAGGCTAGCTTTCTGGAGGATCTTGGGACCAGTCCGAGTCCTTGGTCTTAGCGGAGGAGGCAGGAGAGCCACCAGGATGGTCAAAGATAGAATGAATCATTTCCAGCTTCAGCCCTTATATATCTTAGTACAATTACATCATTACAGCATACTAATTATGTGTGAACTAGAGATCCATTACATCACTGTACTAAGTACTAAGTATATATATGAACTAGAGGACCATCATCTCATCAATTCCATTGAGTTAACACCTTGTTTCAAGTATACTTCTCCAGAGTTCCAAGCCCATATTTCTTACCAGTTTTGAAAACTTCAACACTAAAACAAAAAAAGACAGGCACATGTGAACATGATTAATATGGCATATCATATAATGAGTCCTTGATTCTGCTTTTGAAAGCTTGGGTGTCTTAGATATAGCTTTTCATAGAAGGTATTTATTTATTTGTACAGACAGAAACCCAACTGAGTTGTTGTAATCTGAATGAAAGCAAAGACTTCTTTCTTGCTACATTATTGTTTTTGTTTTGTTTTTCTTTTCTAAGAACATAAAAAAGCTCCTAAAGATCCCCTATAGTAAGTCCCATGTCAGCATGGCTGTCCATCGCATTGGAAGGACTCTTCTTCTGGATGAACTCGATATTCAGGAACTCTTCATGAGATCGTCCCAGGTAAATTGTTTATAGGAAAACCAGCTATAATCTTTGTGTTTATTGATGTGCTTTCAAATGTAATATTTGCTAGGATGCATTAATTGCAGTATTGTAAAAATCTATTGATTCTCTAATATTTTGCTATGGCAAAACATACTTTGAAAGATCCATAATTGCATCTTTATGGGTAGACTCCCTTCATTGAGGCATATTACAACCTCTCCAGCCATATTCTTAGCAATTCTTGCTTTTCCTTTTCCATAAATTCTTTACTGAGTGGTCCATCCAGTGCTCTGAAGCCTTCCTTTTGTACTTTTAATATCTTGGTAGTACCAGAATGGCATTTAGATAGTTTCTTCTGCTGTTTTTCAATCTTGCTATATGACCAGTCTGTCTCCTTCATTCTTCAAAGTTTTGGTCTTGGGAACTCTTTGTCATTTTAAAAATTATTAAGGATCCTTGAAGAGTTTTTTCTTATGAGGATTATGCCTTTAATATTAACCATATTAGAAATTAAATGTCTTAATATTCTTGTGAAAAGTATCAACCTCATGGACCCCTGAAAGGGTCTCAGGGCCTCCCAGAATACACTTTGAAAATCACTATACTAGATGAAGCTTCATATGAAGATGGAGACTTATTTCAGCTTTAAATCTTCACATAGAGGTTTTTCTGTCCAGTAGTTACTTATGATTTTTAAATTTAGACTCAAATACATATTTTTCATTTTATGTCTAATGCTTAGCATAGTGCCTGACAATAAATCTATATTGACTGACTATTGCTATTTACTTGCAAGTCACTGTTAACCTATCACAGCTAGTTTGTCACTATTTGTCTTCATCTGCTTTGCTGCTCTACCTAAAGGATCATGGGCCTTTCCATGTGAAACCTCTTCTATGTGTGATGTCTCCTTCCTAGAATGTGAGCTCTCGGCACACATTTATCTGTTCATTTTGTAACCGATTCTTCTAATATCGTATTCTATAACCTAGTGCTAAAATATGCCTAGGGCAATAATGATATTAAAAGCTTTGCAGAGATGAACAGTTTGGGATAATGAAAGGACTCCAATTGCTCAAATTTTTAAAGTATCTATTATGTGCCAGACACTTTAAGTACCAGGGATGCAGAAGGGGTCAAAGGCAGTCCCTGTCCCTGAGAAGATTGTAACCCAATGGGAGTGACACACACACACACACACACACACACACACACACACACACACACACTTCAGGATAAATTGGAAATAATTAATGGAGGGAAAATAACTAAAATTAAATGCCGTTAGAAAAGGTTTCCTGAAATAGTCCAGAGCAGATTACTGTAAGAATACTGATCCATTTCCTGTCGTGTCCATGTAGTTTGTCAGGCTGAACTACTACAATCTCTTAGCTGCTTTTTGGTGTTTTGTCCAGTGACAAAACATCTTTGTCTTCCTTGATGCCATGCCCTGTTCTGTGTGTGTGCTTGTCTATCATTCACATTAGTTTGCAGTTATTGAAATTACTGGCTTCAGGAAGGACATATTAAAATTATTTGTGATTTTTAAGAATAGACATTTTGTCCTGTCCTCTAAAGAAGTGATCTGTGACCCCTTGTTTTGACTGGATGTTTTGGGCATGTGATTAATGTCCTCTGATGTTACTCAGACAGGAGATTGGACATGGCTCAAGGAGTTCTATCAGCGGCTCATCGATCAGAAATGGCAGCGGAAGAAGAAGAGCAAAGAGCATTGGTACCAGAAGGCAATTCTCTCCAAGTTCTTATATTACAGGTACTTGGTGCCATCTGGCTTCTTCCTGTGTCTGGGACTTTGTGGGGGAAAATAGATAATCTCTGACTTAAAGCAGTCTGGAGGATGTCTTGATACAGATGGCATTGTATTTATTTAAACTCTGACATTGTGTGTTTCTAAAAAGTTTTACAAGTTGACTTTGAGCTCCTTGTCCTTGGCCCAGTGTCTTATTCTTGTAAACTGGGGGCTTTGGGATGTTCCATGAGCATGCCGGATACCCTTTGTGGATGGTGGCCCTCTAGCATCTGCCTCTGTGTTTCAGCATCAATGGTGATGGCGCCGCTCAGCCCGTACCATCTTCAGGAGAGCCAAGAGCCTCTCCCAGCCCGGATCAGACACATGATGACACAGAAGGGGCTTCCTGGCCCGCCCCTTTTGAGATGCCGCCTTCTGTTTCTGATGATCCAAGTACGTCTAATCAGGTCAGTCATCCAGCACCTTAGTCCTCAAAACTGAGGGCCACGGGGAAGGATGCACAGCTCTCAAGTGGGACTGTAGACTGGAAGGAACAAGGCCCCTTCGGTCCACTTAGCCTGATTTGTTGGGCTCCCAGAGCTACCATGGAGGCTAAATGGAGTGCAGATCCAAGAAATGCATAGTATTCCCCCTGTTTTCTTATTTGCATAAACTATAAACTATTTGCATTCACTACCACATATGGGACTCATAGCAGTGATAAATCTGTGGGTAGTGAGTTGTCTACTTTATGGATTGTTTGAGTTCTGTTTTAAGCGTACAGGCGGTGCTTGGTAAAAGAAGTGACTCATCAAACATACTCATCACTTGCCTGACCATCTTTGGGCTTGCTTGGGGGCCCAGCTAAAGCAGTTGATATGCCCATATCTCTTCCCTTCTGAGCTAAAGGCAGGAGAAGGTGAATCCTCAGGCTTGAGGCTTAGGGTACCTTGTTTTCAGGTGGAGTTTCCCCCAGGCCCCTCCTCATCTTATGCTTTTCTCGTTCTTATCTAACAGGAGAGTGCTACCCTAAGTGGTCATAATAGAGTATACTGTTTCATCTCAGTATATAGTATTAACAAACTTAGACACTGAAGGCTACACAATTAAGTGAATAAGTGTAAACATTTTCTTAAAAATTTCATCACAAATTTAATAGCATTTGGCCATTTTATATCCTCTTATTAACTGAAGTATGATGGAAGTAATTATAGTGTTTCAATTCTTAATGAATTCTAAACTATGCTATAATTTAGTCCAGTGGCATTATGGGGTATAGTAGTTAGTCATATTTCCTTTTTAAAGAACATGTAGAAATGCAGTCATCTTATTGCTCCAGAAGTGTTAGGGTATTTTTCCTGTGTTGATTAGCTGTCTTTGATGAAGCCTCCTGGATATTAACACAGAAGATTATCTATCCTAGTCCACACTAGTACCTTTGGATCAAAAGAAGAATGATTATAACAATTGATGTTTAATTTTGAAGTTCAGAATCTCAAGAGTTTAGTTTTTGTGCTTCTAGTTTGTCAGTTGCAATGTTTTCCTTGTCAGATTTATAAATAGTGGGTGAACCTTATGTGTGTGAACTAATAGACTATTTTTAAAAAATGTAGAATTTTTTTTTTTAAACAATATAAATAAAGCATCTTAAGGAAATGCCTTACTTAATAACATTCCTAAGTGTTACTTTTTTTTTTTAAATTTTAGGTAAGCTTAGAACTATTTGACAAGTATAGGCAAACTCCTTATAACTCCCTGCTTCCAAATGACCCTTAATATACCCCTGGCCTCTCTGCCTCCTCAATGGCAGTGAAATTCCCATTCCCATTTGAGATGTGCCTTATAACAAAACTTAAAAGCAAAAACAAAACTTGAGATTTAGAAATGAATGAAGGGAAGAAGCTGTGGAAAATGGGGAGGATTTGAGGGAGCAAGTGCCTGGTGGCTCCTCAGCTCATAAGCATCTCATGCTGCTAAAGGAGTTTGTGTCACTGTGCTGCTTTACCAAAAATTCTATCAGCCAGAGATATCGATTAGCCTGGCATTCCCTTCTCAAAATACGAATAAGTATTTATAATTAAGGAACTGGCCATTATGTACCTCTTATAAGTAATCTGACTGAATTGGGCTTAGGGCATTGTGAGAGAAGGCCGTAGGTTGGATAGCGGGCAGGGGCAGCGCTGAAAGTGTGCAATCTCATCATTGCGGCACCTGGTGTACGTGGGCTCTGGGCAGGGGCCAGCAAGAGGGGACTGAAATGGAAAGATGAGCCCCTTTCCAAATGTTCTGGTAGTGAATCTGCCCCTGGAAGGAAAGGAAAATTCTCCTTTTCTCTTTTCTCCTCATGTCACATGAGTCCTAGACCCAGATGTCAGGGCAGTCATATTACAATTCAACTATAGTATTCAGGGGTCTTCCTCAACCAGCCTGAGGTTTTAACAATTGTGGGAAACGGTTCTATTTTCCAAGCATCTCCTTTACAGATAAGCTGTAGGCACACAGAGTGTGCCCAAATATAATCTATTATGCCTCTGAGGGAGGGAGGGGGAGGGAGTGGGTAAGAAGATATGGCAGAGTGGGGAGGCTGTGAGGTGGAGGCCGGGCACACCCAGCTGCAAAGACCCACATTCAGAACGGAGTGCACTGATCGGCACCTCCTAGGGAAGCAGGCCACGGGCCAGCTCTGTCCTGGGAGCAAGGACTTTGTTCTTCATCCCAGGTGCGAGTGGGCTTCTCCCGCCATAGCTTCTGCTTCTGTCCTGTGGGTCAAAATAACAGGTCCATGAAAAAACAAAAATGCTAATTAAAATGAAGAGGACCTTAAAAGTGAGCTTTGGAGAGAGCCCTAACTTGAGGAAGTCCCAGGCTTGTTTTCATGTGGGCAGTTTCAGTGTGAATCATTGCAGCTGTGGTGGTGGAGTACTGGTGTTCGGCTCCCCAGGGTAAGGATGCCCTGATGGGGGTGTTGGGGCTCCAAACAACCTTGAGATTTATACTGCTTTATATTTTGAATGTTTGGCTTAGTATACTTGAAAATTAGGCGATTTTTTTATGATGACAGCAGAATCACTCCTTATCCTTGCACTTTTCACAGGGAAGTGAGCCTCTTGAACCCTCATATATAGTGGGGCATGTGGCCTCAGCCCCAAAAGAACAAAACCTGACTACTTTATTCAATGACGGTGAGAACAGTCAGGTATGCTTTCTGTGGTATCTGAGCTGAAAGACCTAATTCTCAATTTACTTGATCATTTAAAAGTTGATCTCAATTGGAATCAGTAGGGAAAAAAGTCCATTTACTTCTAGAAATAGCTTTTTTTGTAGCATCTGTGATTTAAATTACTGTAACTGTATAGTATAGTTTCTTTGTTCTTTTTTTCTTCATCTTTTCTTTCATAGTCTTTCTGTGGATCATAGGTGAAAATATGGTGAAAATAGGTGAAAATTTCTAATTTTCTTTATTTATTTTTTAAACCAAGGGCCTTAAGAATGATTTTGTTCGGAATATCTTATGGACTTTTGAAGATATACACATGTTGGTAGGCTCCAACATGCCCATATTTGGGGGAGGACGGTATCCTGCTGTTAGCTTACGCCTCAGGTATGTTGAAAGTCACATCCTTCCTTTACTGGATAATTCCCAGCATTATTGTGAAACTTGCTCTAATGTCTTATGTTAAGAAAGTTAGGAAGTTATGATAAATTCACTGGGCTGCCAAGAAATTTGTTTTCTCCACTTATTAGCCAACAGATTTCTGGACTTGATAATAAGAGTAACCAGAGTAACTGAGAGAGTCTGTGAAAGTCATAGAAATTCATGCACGGCAAAGCACTTTGGAAACAGCAAAGTGCCTTGCAAATGTATGGGTCTTCAGCATGACTATTGTAATGAATATATTTGTTCTGTGGCCCTGAGGATTATGGTAGCTCCCTCTTTTTATTTTGATGTTTCCTGCTTTAAGGTGCTGCCAAAAGGAGCCAGTGTATTCTAGCCTATGGTGAAAAGCCTTTAACCCTCTTTTTAGCATCAGGGTCTTTGGGGACTGGGACCCTGGGAAGAAAAAAACCTTTCTCATGTTGATGTTGAACCTAAATCTCAGAGTTTGGGTGAAATAGTTGTTTAATTGCTGATTGGAGAGTGACTTCCCCATGTAACTGTTGGAGAACTTTTCTTGGTTAACTGAGAGTGTTTAACCACAGTACCCGCCAAACCAACTTGCATTTTGGTATAGGCAGGTGAGGATGTGCTTGTGAGGTCGCGGATTGTGGCATCCTGGATTGCATGTGAGACTTTTCCGGGGCTGGCTGGATTTCTGCCGTGATGTTTCATCTGATGTTAACTGCAAACGCCCTCCTCTGCCCCATTGCTAAATGCAACACAAGGCAGGCTTCCAGGAATGGGCATTTCACCTAGAAACAGTTATTGATGATCAAAGTGGGGTGAAGGCTGGAGATTAGGGGTGGTTAGAGTCTTTGTGAGACATCTCTTGCCAATTATTCAGCTAACTCAAGTATTGTTTATTTTCAGGGATAACAATAAACCAATAAATGTACTAACTGGAATTGATTATTGGTTGGACAATTTGATATGCAACGTACCCGAGCTGGTGATGTGTTTTCACGTAAATGGAATTGTACAGGTATGGTAAGATGTTGCTTTTTTTTCATTGCCTGTTGGAGTGTGATGCCAAAGGAGACATGGGTTTTAGTGATGTTTCAGGAAAGGAAATCTCTAGTAAATAAAAGTAATATTCAAGTAGAAACTTCAATGTTTTGAATATTTACTTAGTTAGCTGTGATGCTGTTTTAAAGCAGCAATAAAATGGAGTGACCCTTTCTGGAAGATCCTGAGGATTATAGAGCTTAGTTTGTTGCCATTGGTTTCTAGTGTTTACTAAGAACCTCCTGTTGCTAGAAGTCAAGCAGAGGAGCTATTATTGTCCCATTGTACAGACAAGAAAACTTGAGGTGAAGGTTTTGCCCAGAATCACCCAGTAGGGAAGAACCTGAGGCTTTGGGGCTGCAAATCTTGAGCAGGTTGAGACTTCCCTCTGGCTGCCCCTCTTTCCCCCATTTTCTGCACTCCTCGGTGGTTCCCTAAAAGTGTCCCCTCCCTCAAGGCGGCCCTGGGACCTAGACACAGTCTATACCTGCTGCCAAGGCTTTCTTCTAAACCTCGTCCTTCATCTTTATCTTGATAGAAATATGAAATGATCAAAACAGAAGAGATTCCCAATTTGGAAAATTCCAATTTCTCTACAAAAGTGATAAAAGATATTGCACAGAACATTTTGTCGTTCCTGAAATCCAACTGCACCAAAGAAGGGCACACCTATTGGCTGTTTAAAGGTAAGCGCTGTCGGAGATGGCGCATGCTCGGGTGGACACCGCCCTGCGGGCAGCAGAGCCTTACCAAGCTTTGGGTTCTCTTGCAGCCAGCGGCAGCGACATCGTCAAACTCTACGACCTCACCACCCTTTGTGAAGAGACTGAAGACAAATACCAGAATCCCTTCACGGTGCCAGTGGCCATCCTGCTTTACAAGTGAGCAGAGGGCAAGTAGGGCAGACAATGAGGGTGGGGGAGGTCCCCATGGAAGGAACTTTACCAAAAATGTATGTGTGGATGGGTGTTTTCTTTTGTAGGGTTGCTTGCAATATGATGATGAAGAAAAATCAAAATAAGAAACACTATGGAACAATCAGAACACTGCTTCTTAATTGTCTGAAGTTACTGGACAAGGGAAGACACCCTCAAGTAAGTCCTATTTCATATATGCTTTATAATTGATTTTGAAGGGAAGTCTGGTGCCTTCAGAACTCTGGGTTGGGAGGTCGCTGGAGATATCCTGGACAAGTTTCAGGGCTTTAGGTTTCTGTGGAGCATTCTCAGCAGCTCCGCCCTGTGTAGGGAAGATGCGGGCCAGGGAGGCAGCTCCTTTGTAACCCCCTACCTTAAGGCCATTCTTTGTCCCAGTTGGTCTGAATCATTCAGGTACTTGGGGGCTAAAGTATTCTGATGGGACAGGTTCACCAGGCATCCTCAGGCCACATCGAGTCTTACCAGCCTCAGTGTCTCATCTTGGGGTAGTGGAACTGCTTGTTTCAGTGGGTGAAATGGGGCATTTTTGTCTTTTATTCTGATTTCTCACCAATCGCTGAGCCTCATAGTGGTCAGACTGCTCCCTGTTACCGTGGCCTTTGGCGGGCAGTCTGTGTTTGTAAATAAGTGCTGAGAGGGGAGAGATTAGACTGGAGAGCAGATCAGACTTCCAAGGATGGGCGGCATTTCCTGCTCACTTTCCAGAACTAAGCAAAATGACATTTGTTCAGGTTGGACTCTCATTAGATCTTTCTTCTCCCTTGGGGACCTTTCCAGTTGAATTAAGAAGAGCAATTCAGGGGCTAAGGGTAGAGCCAATCACAGCGTGCGTGCGTGTGTGTGTGTGTGGTTTTTTACAAAGTTCTCTCCCCTGTGGGGGATGAAAAAGGGGACCTTAAGCCATTAACAAGGTGTTGTAGGAATTATCTCCACTTTATGCAGGAAATGGGCTAACTTTGCCGCACCTTAAAACGGACAATGTCTGACAGATACGGGCATGTGTTTGTCACTACTCCAGCGTAGACAGGGAGTCTTTCTCATCTTGAGACATATTTGGGGATTTTTTTAAACATCCTCAGTTAAATCGGTAACAAGTTATTTTGAAGAGCTGATACATTCTTGGTGTGGAGGGCTTCCCTTTCGGTAAAACTTTCTCAGTCTTTTGGCGAGAGCCTTTAATTAGGTTCTGGTCTTTCTCAGAGCTTTGTCATCCATCCTTGAATTGGAGGGCTTCTAATCACCCTGAAAGGCCAGGGGCTGACTGTGTGGGAGCCTATATGGGCCTTGGATGTTTCCCTCAAAACTTGGTTTGAACCCATAACCGTGTTGGCAATTAGCCTGATTAAGAGCCCTCCCAACCTGCCAGGGATCCATTTCAAACTAGTCACTCACACATTTCTCCTTGTTTCTTTTTTGATAAGATTATTGCTTCGGCCAATTACATGCTTTCAGAGCTCTTTCAATTGGATGAACCTAAAAAGGAAGGAAGTTCAGAGTCTCCTTTAAATGAGAACTCTGACGAAAGTTACAGCGAGGAAGAGGAGGAGATGCCGGACAGTGACGAGAACGGGTCCTACGGGGCGAGCTCCGACCCTCCCGATGACAAGAAAGCCGTGGCTGTGATTAAGTCTGTGGGAGAATTGTCGGTGCCAGAGAAATACAAGTCCATTCATCAGATCAGAGTGAGCCATTGACAGAGGGATGGAGCAGTAAAGTTGCTGGGGTAGCTGGGTAACTTAAAAAATTAAAGAAAAGCTTCCTCGTCCCCTAGGGTTATGCAATTACATTTCATCTGGAAGTAAACCTCCCCAGTTCCTTTAGCTGGTGCTCCTCCTCCCCTCCTGTCCCAGTTCATCTTCTGCAGACGGTTCTCCTTACTTTTTCCCGGTCTGGGCCTGGGCCAGCACCCTGCCTCCTTCCTTTTACAGCCTGGTATTCAGCCTTGCTTTGGGCTACCTGGTTGTTCTCTTTAACCCTGGGGCTCACAGCTGACCCTTTCACAGGAACTGCTGGGTCATTGGTCACATGGATTCCATCCACACTGGGAAGTTGGGTCAACTTGGGGGTTTTTTCGATCTGAAGTTCAGAACTTAGCCTCTTTATCCATACTTGTTATTTAATATTAAATATTATTTTCTTATTTCCTTTGACTCATCTTGGTTTACTGGACTCTGGTCTTCCAGTGTGTTTTCCTTCCAGACTTCGGGTTAGCTGAAAGAGTCCAACGTGCTTTCTTTCTTTCGTTTTTTTATTAAGTCATTGATAGGAAAATTGGATACAGAAGGGACAGGTCAGCACAGGCCCATACGTTCTATTAATATGCTCACGATATTTTTGACCCTCAATCTTCTAGCCCTAATTGAGTGTCTTCATTTCTCTGTAGGTTATTCTTAAGAGCTAAAAGATGATTCAAGATGACAGTGCAGAGACTGAAAGTATTCATTGTTTTCCTCAAAAGATTTTGAAGTCTCTGTTACTATAATGACAACCGCATAAGTTCGTTCAGTTTTTTAGACCTCTGTTTTCAAAAATTGCAGAATTGCATATCAGCCTTTTGTATTGACAAGGAATCCCATTAGTAAAACAACTGTCTGAAGGCTTGACAGTGATGAAGGTTTAATTAAGACAGTTGTGCTCTTGAATGAATTTGGCCACGTGACTGGGGCCAGCTCCTCAGAGTTGTTGGCAACCAGTTGCGCCCTCCAGGACGAGCGCACCCCCGAGGGCCGTCCGTGTTCTCTGGCCTCTACGGGTTTATTTTGAGTGTCTGGGAGGTGAGAAGTGCTCTGGTGCTTCTGTCCCAGGTGCGTTAAGGTCTCTCTCCCTTTTGCCTCTTGTAGCCCAGCTGCGCGTTCCCCGTCTGCCATGACACCGAAGAGCGCTGTCGGCTCGTGCTCAGCTACGTTCTGGAGGTCAGTCTTTTGCTGGAGGTCAGCAGTCCAGCTGGCTGGAGGTGGGGTCCTTGACCAGTGTGAGGGGGGCTAGGATGCACGCTAGCTGGAGGACCCTGGGCAGTGGGAATAATGGGAGTGCCTGCGCCCAGGGTTAGGAAAGAGCGTCTGTGTGCACGGCACTGTGCCTGCGCACAGTAGGAATGCAGTAGAGGTGCAGGTGGATTCACAACCGTGACACGCAATCCTCAGCTAGGGCAGGCTTGTTTGGGGAGGGGGCTGTGCACACATCCAGGGGCTCAGGTCTTCTCTTCCAGGTCATATTGGGTCAGCCTTCTGGTTAAATGCATGCTCGGCATTCTCTTCTTTTCCCAAGGGTTTAAAATCTGTGGACAGCAGCATCAAAAAAGAGAGTGACCTTCCCGCCGCTGACCCCAACACGCCCATCCCGCTAAAATATGAAGATGAGTCAGCCAGTGGTGGTCCCGAGTGCCTGGAGAAGCAGATGGCCTTGTTTTTAGACAAAAGTAAGATGGAGTCTGGTGCCAGCCAGCCCCTCACGGCGGGGCTGCTCCCCTAACCCAGTGAAGGCTTTTCTTTAGAAGCCGAAAGAAAGACTAGCCCTTGAACACGGCCGGGAAAGCTTTCTGCTGCAAATGGGAGAAGCCCGAAGAGCCTCTGGGCTGGCGGGCGCCGGATTTCTTGGGCAGATGTTGGGCCCTCCTTGAGGCCCTGACAGCTGTTCTCCCTGGGAGCCCCCCTCCCCAAACATCAGCAAAGCTGTTCCTCCTTGTCAGCTGGACTTCCTTCCTCACATAAGTTAGATCACATAGGAATTGGAGAATCCCTCCAGGACTCTGCCTCTGGGGACGGCGCGGGCGGGCTCGCCCTGAGGCCAGCGGGAGGGCTGGGGCCGGTCCCTCCAAGGAAGGCTGCTCTCCTTCTCCCTGAGTCTTCCTATCCAGGCTCCCGTGGTGTGACCCCGAGGCCCTTGGCTGTCCTTCGGGGCATCCCGGGTTATCACTGGGCTTCTGGGGTGGGGGGGGAGCCCATCACGTAGATAAAAGCCGAGAGCCGGACATGGGCTCTGTAGCCATGATATGTGATGGTGTTTCCACGACCCCTTTCCCCTTTAACCCTAGGCTTCAGATACCTGGCTGCTGCCCCCTTCTCCCCGGGGGTCTCGAGCTGCCACCCTGTCTAAAGCCAGGGCATCTGTCCAGTCTTAGGCCATCCTTGGCGAGTCCTGCAGCTGTGCCACACGGACATCTCGTCCTCTGCACTGCTGCCCCTCTCCCTCTGCCGTCCCAACCCAGGTGGACTCCCTGGTGTTCAAGTCTGGAACCTGTGGTCCCCGAGAGCTGCCCAGAACCTGGGGTGCCACAGCCAGTGAGGCTCGTGATGGGACTTGGACCCCGGGCTTTCTTCCGTCTGGGACACCAGGGGTGCCAGCCCCCGTTGGGCCGTATCTCCACTTAGTGAAACTGCATCCAGTGGTTCCCAGGGCATCTTTGCTTGATGCCGTCCTCTCCCTCAGCCCAGCAGGGGGCACAGTGGCTAGAGCACCCCCCCAGACTCGGGCATCCTGGCTGTGAATGTGAGATTGTATTGTCCGAGCAGGCGCGGGCACACTGTTGGAATGGCGACACTCAGCAGGTTTCTGCCCCGGGGTGTCCAGGCTGCCTGACCCGGTGTTCCTGCTCTCTCCTAGTGGGCTCCCTTCAGGAAGGTCACTGTTCCAGCCAGTCCGGAATGACCCCGGGGTCTTGGCAGCATAAAATGAAACTGCAGCTGATCCTCAAGTCGTCCAAGGCCTACTACGTGCTGTCGGACGCCGCCATGAGCCTGCGGAAGTACGGGCGGGCCTTGCGCTACATTAAGCTGGCTCTGCAGAGCCATGGTAAGTGACGGAGAGCCCACCCTCCGAGCTAGGGGGGGGGGGCGCCCACCAACGGTCATCCACGGAGGCTTGCGGGAAGTCTGCTCACACTGAGGCTGGCATGAGATCCTGGGGTGCTGTAGCCTCAGGAGGTCTCCTGGAAACCTCCACCGTCCTGTCCCCTCCAGAAGCCCCCTGGCCAAGGGGCAGAGTGGTGGGAGGACTGAGCTGAGGGAGACTTGTGAGAGACGTCAGCCTTCTCTGGCAGGCTGGCCGGGTGTTTCTCCCGGGCACCTACTGTGTGCCAGGCCCTATGCCATTGTGGGCGAGGAAGAGGGCCCTCATGTAGGGGAGGAGGCGGAGCGAGGTGGGGGCTAAAGAACAGCCCCTCCCTGAAATGGAGGCCCTGCCACCAACCTCCAGCCCGGGGAGAAGGCCCCCCGCTGTGGGATGGGCACCAAACAGGTTCAGTGGTGCCCCAGGGAAGGGGACTGGGCCAGGCTAAAGAGCACTCCCTGGACCTCCTCCCTCCCCCGACCGGGGCCCAGCCCTGGGTGGCCTACACCGGCCTGCTCTCCCAGGCCCCCCCTCCACTTTCTCCCATCCCCCACAAGCCCCTTGCGGGCAGCAGCGATGAGAGGCCTTGTCGCTGACCGAGCCTCCGAGCAGCACTTAGAGGGGTTATGGCAGCTGAGCGTCACGCAGCGAGCCAGGGGGCCGAGGCTGAACTTGAACTCAGGCCTCCCTGCTTCCATATTGAGCCGTGCACACTTGTAATGCCCCCGGCCACCAGGAATAAACCTGGCTCCCTCTGTCAGAGCCCTCCAAAGCATTTAAGTAACGCTCGTCTTCTGCGCCGCAGGGACCCTCCCCCCAGGCCCCTCTTAGAGGCCCCCCAGCCCCTTCCTGCCTTGCCTCTCCGCACTTAACGAAGTTGCTTTTTCTCACCGCCTCCCCCCCCCCCCCCAATTTCACTTTCCCCCTTGCCTGCCATCCTGTGGGTGCTGCCTGCCCGGCGGCTCACGTCTGCACCCGCTTTGGGGGCGTTCACACAGAGGCTGCCCTCGCCCTCTCCCCTCCCCATTTGACAGGACCGAGGCACCGGTTGGTTTCACGTCACCCCTTCCCTGGAACGGACTCTGCCCAGTCCGCGGGGCCTTCCTGCTTTCCCCTCCCGCCTCCGTGCCTCGGCCCAGGCCGTGCCCGTTGCTTGTCCTGCGCAGCCGCCCCATCTTGGGCTCCAAGCTCAGCTCGAGTGCGAGTCCTGCCGAGGGCCCTCCTGCCACTTGGGCCCGATTTGATCAGTGTGCGCGTGCCGGGCATTGGCGGGGCGAGGGGTGGCGCCGCCAGTGCCCGTGGGGGCGGGGGCAGTGCCGCGTGGGCAGGAGCATTAATTGTTGTTTCTTTTCCCTCCTCAATTTCCACGTAGATACTTATTGCTGCCTCTGCACCAATATGCTTTCTGAAGTCCTCCTGTTTCTTTCTCAGTATTTGACTCTTTGTGGTGATATCCAGTTAATGCTTGCCCAGAATGCAAATAACAGAGCCGCCTACCTGGAGGAGTTTAATTATCAGACTAAAGAAGACCAGGAGATTCTGCACAGCCTGCACAGGGAGTCCAGCTGCCAAGGTAGGCCGCCGAGCCGGGCTCCGCGGGAGAGACGGCCCCCTCTGCCCGGGCGCCAGTGAATGAGAGCAGCTGCTGGGCTCAGGACCTTAACCTCTCCTCTGGTTTGGGGTCAGCAGCCCTAGCAAGGGGTCTTTTTACTGTCTCCCTGGGCTCATCTGGCTGTCGCCTAAGGCTGAACTCGGCCCCACTGTGCCCTAAGGTGCTCTCAGTGGGCTACGTTGGGCCCGAGTCACCGAGGGGTCGCTTCAGTCAGACTGAGACCCATTCCGTCTCCAGCTGTCCTCAGGAGGACAAAGTGAGGCGGGCGATCTTGCCCGGCCTCCTCGCTCCCACGTCACGGGCTCACCTCCCTGACGTCACGAACATTTGTGGTTGGGATTGTGTGTTTTGTGAGCCATTGGGGGTTAGATGACTAGGACTAGGAAGCTAGAAGAGTGTCTGAGACCCCAGGGCCAGTGCTCTGCCCGTTGTGCCATCCAGCTGCCCGTCACACGCTTGTTAAAGCACCTAGCACGAGCTTCTTCACCCCTTACAAGGTGATCCTTGGACCAAGAATATCTGTTTCCTTTTTTCCTTTCTTCTCTTTATAAGGTTCTCCCATCTGTCCCCTCTGGGGAGGATATAATTACCTTCTAGGGGTTGGGGGGCTGTGCTCTAATTCTCTGAGGGTGACCAGATGACCTAGTGCCGGGGAGAAGTGTGAAGGAAGGGAGCGCAGCTTTCTCGGGTTCACTCCGTCTGTGACAGCCTTGGGGTTCTGGGCACTGGCAGTGCCAGAGATACCCTTTGATACAGTGGAAACTTCCTCGTGTGGGTGTCATCAGGTGACGCCCATGGTCGTAGGTAAAAGTGCAGGGCCTCTCATGGATTCCACAGAATCCATTTTAAGGGTGATGGCGGCTGCCACGGGGGAGACGTTACTGAACGTGCTTTCTTCCTTTCCTGTCAGCCTTGCCTCCTCAGGACCTTAGACTCTTCGTCTTTCCCCTTGTGCCTCAAACCCTGTTTGCCCTGTGCCTTAAGTCTGGTGCCTTATTTGGAGTTTCTGAGAACTTCACAGATTCTTAAATCACCTTCATATCCTACTTTATCCCACTGCCTCCCCTGCTCCCCAAACATGATGGGACAAAGCAGAATGAGGGGAGTGGGATAGCCCCCAGTTCCCCCATCAAGTCCCACCAGAGAGAAGAGAAAATCACGTTCTCCCTGATCCTTCTGCTCATCCTCTCTGATGGCGCAGACTTCCCCTTGGTCTTTGTCACCTGCTGGTTCATGGGCATCTTCGCGTGCTCGATCCCCTGGCCTGGTCCCACTCACCCCCTCCCCCCCAGCAGCTTTCAGACTAAATGGAAGCTCCTTGAAGTTAAGGATGGCCTTGGCACAAAACAGCACCTAGAACTCAGGAGAGTCTTTACCAGCGTTTCCGTTATATCTTGCTTTGTCTGCTTCCTTGTTGGTACTGCCTGCCTTTCTCGCTGGGCATCAGATACTGGCAGTGACAGCTATTCTGTGCTACTTTCTCCTGATGCAGGAGGTCTCCGGGTCTGCTTCCTGCCCAGAAACCTGCCTGGCACCTCTTTCCCTGATTCTTTGTGCCAGGGATGTAGGTCAAGAAATTGGTGGTAGAAGCTTCTGACAGGATTTCCGTGTCGGTCCCTCTTGGTGCCCTGCTCACACACAGTAGGCACTTCTGGGCCTGAGGCATTCACATCTTCAGTAAAAGCTCCTTCTCCAGCTGCTGGTTCACTGGGGCATCGCATGGCACTTTGGCCTGGGCGGTGCAGAATGAATCGGTCTGTCCCAAGAGAAAGTTTTTTCATATTTTGGAGCTAGCTTCTAGGTGAGCATCTCTGTTCGGCCTCTTCCTGATCCTGCCCACAGTGTGATGTCCAGCCCTGGCCCGGTGATGATAGTTCCTTGTGTTTCTTTTTATTTAAAGGGTTTGCTTGGGCAACCGACCTCTCCACAGACTTGGAGTGCCAACTTTCTGTCAGCTGCAAATGCTACGAAGCTGCTAATGAGATTTTGCTGTTCAGTGATTTAAAAAGCCAGAATCCCGAGCACTACGTCCAGGTGCTGAAGAGAATGGGCAACATCCGGAACGAGATCGGGGTCTTCTACATGAATCAGGCCGCCGCCATCCAGACGGAGAGAGTGGGCAAGTGTTTCTTCCTCCCACGTCCCCCGCCCAGACTAGAAGTGGGTGATGGCATCTCTTCCAAAGGCTTGGGAGGACCCCATTGCTGCTTGTGGGAGGTCTTCGGGTGGGCGGAGGGCCCTCCTTGGCGCAGTTGGTCACCAAGTCTAGAGCACCAACTCGGGGCGCAGAGTGCAGGGAGTGGCTCGTGGCCCCTGCCAGCGTGGGCCTTGTGGCTGGTCTCAGCATTAATGCTTCCCCACCTCCTCACTTCCCTGCCCTCCCAATCTGGAAGAATGCTCTTGCAGGCGGGGAAATGCTGAGTCAGGATTGCCAGGGGCCACTCCATGGTCCTCGTCCTGGGCCCTTGGGTCAGAGAGAGAGGCGCTTTCTGGGTGGGTTGGGCACCAGAGGAGCTGTGGAAAAAACGGCTTTTCCCCCCTTTGTTAAGTGAGCAAAAGTGTGTCGGCCGCAGAGCAACAGTTGTGGAAGAAAAGCTTCTCTTGTTTCGAAAAGGGAATTCACAACTTTGAATCCATCAATGACGCCACGAATGCGGCGCTCTTGCTCTGCAACACGGGCAGACTGATGCGCATTTGCGCCCAGGCCCACGGTGCCGCCGCCGCTGCCGCTGGCGGCGAGGACGCGAGGCGGGAGTTCTCTCCCGAAGAAGCACTGTACTATAACAAGGTAAGGGCCAGCCCTTGGCCCCAGGGAGCCAAAGTCATGATTTTTTTTATCAGTAAGTCGGTAAAGACCCCGGCGCGGGCGGCCGTTCCGTGAAATCTGGCTCGTTTCCTCAGACGGTTTCTCAGGGTCGAGTTTTGATCTCTCTGATTTCCCGGGTTCGGTTTCCTCACGGCATGGGGGTGACGGTTCTTGAGTCAGCCAGGCTGGAAAGACTCGAGGGTCCGGCCATCGAGGTGTCTCTTCCCTTTGGGGCCCTCACAGAGACCGGGTCAGTCACAAAGTCCTTCATTTGGCATCTGTGCAGGGAGGCCCAACCCCTGGCAGCCTCAGCCATTAGAGGAGACTTTCTAGAAGTCGGGCTGTGCCCCGGTGTCCCAGAAGTTTCCTTGCATGAGGTGCCCCCACGGTTGGGGAGTCGCTGCGGAGGAACCCCAAACACCAGGCGATGGAGGGGCTGCTCAAAAGCAGGGACAGGACAGTAAACTTCTGTCCTCCCATCCCCATTCCAACGTAGCGGGTGTTTGATAAATGATTCTCTGGGTCTCCTCTGTGCGCTGGAGGCCTTCCTCCTGTCCCTTCAGCATCTTGAGGACATGAAGGGCCCTCGGGCCGGCCATTGGGGTGTCCCCCATGGTCTGGTGAGCAGCCCCTTTCCCATGCCCGCCGCGCCACTTGGACACATCTTTGGGGGATGGAGGGGCTGCTTAGGAGTCCCAGGGCGGCAGCTCTGGGCTGTGTCCCTCTCCAGTGCAAGTGCAGCTTTCATCCCAGAGGGGCCTGATCAAGCTGCGCCTGTGGGGGGGGTAGTTAGGAAGATCTGTTTTTTTCTCCTGGGGTTGGGGTAAGCTTGGCATCCCCTCAGGGCATTGAAGTCATTTGCAAAAAGGAGCCTCTGAAGGCCATCAACCTGGGCCCCCACGGACACCTGGAAACCTGGCCAGGTGTGTTAGGGACAGCCCCCTCCCCAGTCGTGCCGAGGAGACCCTCTGCTGCTGTGTGACTAAAGCTGGGCCTGGAAATAAGAACCTTTAAGCCTTTGGGTTTGATTATGGGGTGTAGAGCTGGTAGAGAACTGGCTTGGAGTCTGGGCGGGTTGGGCGCGGCGGCGAGGGCAGCAGCCGGAGGCAGGGGCTGGGTCAGGCCCTCTCTGAACCTCGTCTCTTCACTCAAATTGAGCATTCCCTAAAGTCCTTCTGGCACCCTGGGGCACGGGTGGGGTGACTGCCGTTCTCTTCACAGGCCATCGATTACTACTTGAAGGCCCTGCGGTCACTGGGCACGAGGGACGTGCACCCCGCCGTGTGGGACTCGGTCAACTGGGAGCTGTCCACCACTTACTTCACCATGGCAACCCTCCAGCAGGACTACGCCCCGCTGTCCAGAAAGGCTCAGGAGCAGGTCACTCCCAAGTCTTCTCAGCCCCCTGGGCCCCCACCCAGGCCTTTGTTCCCGGGGCCACTAGGGGCTTCCGACCCCCCGATTGGGCTTGTCTCCCATGTTGTTCGCTGGGTCTGACCCGCACGGGGCCGTGGGGCTCCTTGTGTGCACACGCACAGGAGACCCCCAGAGGGAGCCAGAGCTATGGGGGTGGGAGCAGGAGGCTCCCCCGGGCTGAGCTGAGGCTCAGTGGGGTAAGTTACGGGAGCTGCTGCTTCATCCCGTGGGCGCAGCTGGGTTTCTGCGCCTTTCTCACCCTGGTCCCCTTTGATAGGTCGAGAAGGAGGTTAGCGAGGCGATGATGAAATCGCTCAAATACTGCGACGTGGACACGACCTCGGCCCGGCAGCCGCTCTGCCAGTACCGCGCGGCCACGATCCACCACCGGCTGGCGTCCATGTACCACAGCTGCCTGAGGAACCAGGTTGGCCCTTCCCCCCTCCCCCCTCCCCCAGCTCCGCGTCGTGGGTGCGAGCGCCGCCCCGTGGGAGGCTTTGGTTCGGGTCCCACAGATGGACTCTGGGTGTCCGGGTGCGGGGAAAGCTGGTAGCTCCCGTCCCTCGGCCTCTCCTTCCCCTCTAGCGGTTGTTTGGGGACCTCGGGCGGAGGGGAAGGCGCCTCACCCAAGGTGCGGGCCTCCCCGACCCCTACAGGCCCTTCGTTTCTGGGGGCGTTCCAGTCATGGGGCCTGGGGTGGACGGCCGCTCGCCCAGTCTCGTGGCAGGGTGACGTGTCTGCACTCGGTCGCCATCCTCTAGGACTTCAGGGCCCTTGCACCGCACATGGGCCCCCGCCCGCCTTGGCTCTTTCCCGGCTTGGTTTAGGGCCCTGGGTATTTCAGTGGATGTGAGGGATGGGGGGCCGGGAAGGGCCGGCTGGAGGAGTCTGAAGCCAGACTCGGACTGATGGTGGCTGGGTCCCAGGCCCCGGGGCTCCGAG
Source organism: Sminthopsis crassicaudata (assembly GCF_048593235.1). Classification (NCBI taxonomy): domain Eukaryota; kingdom Metazoa; phylum Chordata; class Mammalia; order Dasyuromorphia; family Dasyuridae; genus Sminthopsis; species Sminthopsis crassicaudata. Next base: position 674,919,818 of record NC_133618.1, read on the forward strand.
GCGGGCGGTCCCATCGCTTCCCTTTCAATGGCAGGTCGGGGACGAGCACCTCCGCAAGCAGCACCGGGTCTTGGCCGACCTGCACTACGGCAAGGCCGTGAAGCTCTTCCAGCTGCTCAAGGACGCCCCCTGTGAGCTGCTGCGCGTGCAGCTGGAGAGGGTGGCCTTCGCCGAGTTCCAGATGGCCAGTGAGTCATTGGGGGGAGTGTCGGGGGGTCTTGCCCTGGGCTCGTGAAGCCGTTCTTGCTGCTGGTGGAGCGGCCTCCAATGACCCGGGTGAGGGGCTTGTTTCTATCCACTGGGGGGTTTGCTTGACCCCTTGTCCAGCGGAGACTGGCGGAGAAGCATAGGAGCTGGAGGTCAGAGGGGACCATGTTACGCCCCCAGGGGCCTCTCAAAGTGTGGGAGATCCACTGGCCCTCTGGGATCTCTTAGGGGCTCTGGCCCTACCCAAGAACCATGCGGGGCCATTGCCTGTTTCTTTCTTTCACTTAGGGATGCAGTGGGTTAAGTGCAGTTTTGAAGGTGCAGAAAGTGTCTGGGGGCGTGGCTCGGTGTGGCCATACGGCAAAGAAAGGGACTTTTGGGAAGGGAAAGAGGGGCTTTTACCAGGGGTTCAATGGCCGCCCACTTCACATGGCTCCTGACGTAATCTCATAGGCTTACTCTGGGGTGGTGAGGGCAGCACGGGCGGCCCTGCTTGTGGAGGGGCCCCCTGGCTCTCTGAAGACTCTGCCCCCGGGGGCCTGGACCGCAGGATACGGCCGAGCTTTTTATTGACTTTCTGTGACCTTGGGCTGAGGGTGATCCTGCCCAAGTTCTGCTGCATCACACACGGTGGGGGCAGCAGGGGCGTCTCGGCTGCCGCCTGTGACTCTGGAAGCCTCTGGGGCAGGCCCCTCCATTTTCCCTTTGTGCCACATCATTTCTCCTGGTCCTGACCTCGAGCCTTCTCCCCTGTTGGCAGCCCCCAGCTCTCGGGCCTCCCTGAACGCGCCCGGGCACATGGCCTCAAGGCCTGGGCCCTCCTCCCACTTCTGCACAGTTTGTCCTTAATGCCTGGTAGCCCCCTTTTCTCATCCGCCTCTTAGTGCGTCCAGGGATGCCCTGTGCCAGGCACTGTGCTAGCGGCTTTCTGAGGACGTGGCGGATCGGCCTCTGGGAGCCCTGCCATCAAGAGACAGGAGGCTCTCAGTGCCAGGGGGAAGGGAGGCAGAAGGAGCCATGGCTAATGAGTGGGGAGGACATCTGGGAAAGGCTCGGGCAAGGCGGGCCTATCCGATAGACGCGGCAGCCCGTGTGTCTCATGTGGCTGTGCCCTGGGGAGGCCCACGCTTCCTGAACCTGGTCTGACTAGGGGGCCTCGGTTCTGGGAAGGAAGGGGGCACGCTCAGAGTGCGAATTCTGTTCTTTCCCACGGCCTTGCTCGGGTTGCCCCGGCTCCTCGTGGCCCTCACTCGTCTGAACTCTTCCTAGTCGTTTCCAGGCGTGGCCTGACCGCTCCACTCCCATGATAACGGGTTCTGCCGGCCCCGGGCAGCGCCCCTCGGGTTTGGCCCCATTCACTCGGCAGTCCGGCTGCGCGTTACCTGGGCCGGGAAAGCTCATGTGCAGCTCCCATGTCCTGTTTTGCAGGTCAGAACAGCAGCGTGGGGAAACTGAAGACCTTGTCTGGGGCCCTGGACATCATGATGAAAACTGAGCGAGCGTTCCAGCTGATCCGAAAGGAGCTCACCGAGGAGTGTGACCAGGTCAGGGGGCACGGGGAGTGGGAGGGGTGGGCAGGACAGCTTGGGGAGGGGACTGCTGCTGACTGGGCGGTAAAACCCGGACAAAAGCTGGCAAGGAAACCAGAAGACCCCTAACTTTGCAGAGTAAAGATGAGTTTGTGTTTGCATTTTTAAAAAAGCCTCCTGGGAAAACTGCCATGTGTCCTCCGTGAGGATGGCTAGCGTTCCCCAAGGCCCAGCGGGTCCCTTGGGGGGTGAGGGTGCCCGCTGGGCAGTTATTTGTGGCGTGCAGCCATTCCCAGCTGCTAAGGGGATCGGGAGGAGAGTCCCTCTGACGGGTGAGCCACGGGTCACGAAGGAAAGCGCGTGCTACGGGTTCTGCCCGAGGATCACTTTTTGCGTCAGCGGCCTGTGTTCTGCAAAGAGCATTTTACCAAATGAGAACCGAGATGGGCCGAGTCTCGTGACGCACATTTGGACCCTTGGTCCTGGAGCTCATGGAGGGTTCGGTGTCTCGCTTCGTGGCCCCATTTGGGTTTTCTTGGCAGAGAAATCCGGGTGGTTGGCCATTCCCTTCTCAGCTCATTTTTACAAATGAGGAGACTGAGGCAGAGTTCATTGCCTTGCCCAGGGTCTCCCAGCTGGTGAGTGTCTGAGGCTGGGCTTGAGCTCGGGTCGCCTTGGCCCCGGGGCCGGCACTCGATCCACTGTACCGTTGCATTGCCCCCAAGGTGGGTCACTTGTGTGATTTTGAAATAGCCGAGTCAAGCGTGTCATGGCGGCTCCGTGAGCCGTCCCTGGAAAACGCTCAAGCCGTGAGCAGCACCGCTGGGACCTGAGACTCCATGGAGGTGGGAGGCCAGAGGCCCGAGCTTGGCCTGGGCAGCCCCGGGGCTGGTTCTTCTAGGAGAGCCAGGCCCCCCCTTCATCGTCTCAGAGAATTCCCTCGGTGCTCACTGGCCCCTCCCCCAACAGAGCTCTTGCCACCTACTGTGTGCGGGATGCTGCAGTGTTGTGGTCACACTGATGGCCAGGCCCCTCCTGAAGAGTAGGGGCATGGGGGGCGGGGGGCGCCATTGCTCCTTCCCAGGACAAGTGCTCTGAGCTGCGGCACTTACAGAACAGGACGACTTCCCTTGCAGAGCAAGAGCGAGGGCGGCTCGACCCCCGACCCCTCGGCCGCCAGCCTTCACCGCGAAGAGGTCGTGAAGCTGCTCAGCATATTTGAGTCGCGCCTGGCCTTCCTCCTGCTGCAGTCCATCAAGCTGCTGTCCGCGGCCAGAAAGAAAGCCAGGTCAGTGCAGGCTCTTGCGACCTCCGGGGATCTCCCCCCATTTTGCAGATGGGGAAAGCAAAGGCTCGCCTCGCCCAGTGGGTGTCCCCGGCTCTGGGCCTGGTACTTGTCCCCTGCAGCATCTCGGCCTTCTCTGTGAATGGGGTCCAGTAACTTGTGAGCTCAGAGGCCCTTTGGGGTCGGGGGGAGGTGAGCCTGCCAAGGTGGCAGCAGCAGGGCTGAGGGTCTGGGTCTCCGGGGTGGGGGCTTTGTTGGCTTTGTCAGGGCTTGCAGAGGTGGCGCAGGCTGTCGTCTTACCTCTGGCCTCCGAGGAATGGAGGGGCCTGGTCTCTGACCTTCAGTGAAGGGCTGAAGTAATCTGTCTGGTTCCTCCGAGAGTGGGACAGGGCCCCCCTGCTCCGAGCTCTCGGTGCCTCCTCAGGTGCCTCTGTGCGCCCGCAGCCCGCCATGGGCCCCCCAGGTCTGTGAAGGAAGATTTTTTTTTGTGGCATTTTAGCCCAGTTAGTCCGGGACTTCTGCGACACGCGCAGCCGAGCTGGTTCACGGAAGCAGACGTTGCTCAGCGCTGGGCCCTGCTTTTCTGGCAGAGGGCTTCTGTGACGTGTTGGCGTTCGGTGCCAGCAGATTGGTTGGTTCCTCTGGGCCTGGTGAGGACTTATTTATTGCTGGGACAAAGTGCGGTTACAGAAATGCAGGTGACGGCCCTGCAAGGCTCTCCGTGAGGAACCGAGGTTCCGGGGGCTTCTTTTGAAGAGACCTGGACACTGAGGGCTCGGTCAGGTTTACAGGAAGAAAAGACCGTCAGACGACAGTGACGTGCTCTGGCAGGTTTTAATGAAGCTGTTGGTGTCCTTCAGTCAAACTGAAGAGCTGGTGGTTGGAATTGAGGTGGCTGACGGGCCCACAGGCCGCCGTGCTCGTGGACACGGTTGTGAGGACAAGTCCTGGTCGCGCGCTGCGCCACTGAGGGATCACGAGGCCGGCCGGCCCCAGTGAGTGCCGAGTAGCCCGCTCCAGCCCGTCCCCGTTCTATAGCCTGCTCAGTGTTCTTCGCCCCTTGTGAGAGCACAGACTTCCTTTGTTTGAGAAGCTCCAAGGCGGGAAGTCCGTCTTGTTCTTGGGGCAGCATGAAGTGGTGGGAGGGGGTTGGGCAGGGCTCACAAGTCGCTGTTGCCTCCACTACAAACACCAGCCACGTGCCCCAGAGATCCCAGTGAGTCATGGCAGCTCGTGGGAGATCGCAGCCCCTCCCTCCCCCCTTGCCTTTCCCATAATGAGTCCCGCAAGGTTTGTGGTGGCTGCCACATGTAGAAAGGGCTCGTCCTGAGAACTGTCAGGAAAGAACGGGGCCCCCCTCACACCCCGCTGACGGCTCCTGTCGCACCACGTGGTCCAGCCCTCTGGGGCGGCCTTTGGGGGGGGCCACTCGGTGTCTGCGACGTAGGGCTGGAGGTTTTCGAATTCTGACCCGTGGACCTGGGCATCCCTCACTCTCCCAGGTTTCCAGTGCTTTGGTGATGCTGGATAAAACAATGTAAAATTAGGAAATCTCCTACAAACTCTCCGAAGTTTGGAGACAGTTCTAGAGTGAGGATCCCCAGGAGACCAGAATCGAATTGGACTGGCCAGCCAGAGGCGGCGTGAGCCCTTGGGCCACAACCCACAGAAGAAATCCACTCTTTGGACTTGGGGGGTTGACAAGAAGTAGAACCCGTCGGTGACGACGGGGTCGGGAGAGGGCCGGGCAGAGACGGGTCTTGGGCCGCCACTTCCGTCTGGGTCTGCTCGGAAACGCTCATCCATGGGCACGCGCGTGCTTGCGTCACTGACCGCTGCTTCTTCTCCCCGCAGCCACAGCGAGGACGAGGAGGGGCTGCTCCAGACCAACAAGCAGGCCTACTCCCACCTCCTGAGGGCCACTGCCGAGCAGCACACCAGCCTGCTGCAGAGGATCGACGTGATCCTCCACCTGATGGGCCAGCTCTCCGCCGGCAAGGAGCCAGGCGGAGCCGCGCCCCCACCCCCCTGAGCGGCCCGGCCGGCCGACAGCAACGTGTGACCAGTGCCTTGTGACCGCGGGCGCCGGGGCTGTCCGTTCGTCCGTGCGGTGCTTAGTTTAATTTATGATGAGAGACACAATGCGCCCTGACTGTGGGGAAGGGCAGGGGAGACCTCTGTCCTCCTCCTGGGACTGGCGGACTCTGAGCTGGCTGGGAGGAGCTGGCACTTGAGGCACTGAGAGGGGGGCCCGGTCGGGCTCCCCCGAAGGCCTGGACAGACTCATGGTGATCATATGACTAAACGCTCCCCTAGAACGGGGCGAGCTGGCGCTCGGCGGGGAGTGGCGCTAGCCTGGGCTCAGTGGCAGGTTCGGCCTGTGGAGTGAGTACATTCAGAAGCTGCCCGTGGAGCCAGCCCTGTTTCCTTCTCCCACAGTTATGACCGTGCACAAACAGGTGCCTTTTTTAACTTCAAAACAGGAGTTTTCAGACACAATTGGGCTATTGGGCAGTTGGCTTGATTATCTCGTGCTCCAAAAGTCTTAGCACTACTCTGACTTAATATGGCAGTTGATCAAGAAAGAAGATGCTATTATCCCTCTTTTTGAACTTGAAACTGTGAATAAAAGGCAAGAAAGATATTTTAAATAAATAAATTTATTTATTAAGAATAGACGTATCCATTTTTGGAGTGTTTTCCCTTTCAGCCCCTCCCTTTAAGGCAATTGAAGTAGGGAGCACTTGTAGTCGAGGTGAAGGATGGAAAGCCTGAGGTAGCCGTGTACAGAGCGCTCTGGGCAGCTCTTTCTGACAGCCCCCGGCCATTTCTTTATGGGAACTCTTAAGTTTCAGGCAAAGACAAATTTCTTTTTTTCATAAATTCTCGTGCCCTCGGCTCCGTTGGCTGCGTCGGAGCAGGTAGAAGGCGGTGTTCTGGCAGGAACCCTGGGGCTGGGCCCAGGACATCCGCCGCACTCCCGCAGGCCGGTTCCCGATGGCCAGGCCGGTTTCCCTCGCCCAAGTCCTTCCTGGGATGTTCCCCACTAAAGGCAGGTGCCCTGCGTCGCCCAGCTCTGAGTTCCTCTTCACTCTCCCTCCTCCAGCACAGGGATCCTCACCATCTGTTTCTACCTGTAGCTTATCAGTGACACAGATTTGCACAAACTTATTGCCCTGGGTCCTCTTTAAGTTCTGTGTGCAAACTGTCAAGCATGAGAACCGAATTTTTAATCAGAATCACTTGGTCGCTTCATTTCCCTTCAAAGTAAAGTTGAAAAGCCCCTGAGAAGCATGAATGGTCCTTTCCCTAGATATTGGCCATTGGGGAATTGTCGCGTCTCTTCAGATTGTAAAGCTGCGGCCTCTGCTATGAGCAGACATTCCCCCAGAAGGCCCCGTCTTAGCATCTTGCAGGTCCAGCCGGGTTCTGGAGGTGTTTTCCCCAAGGTCACCCAGCCGTCCAGTCTCAGCAGGGCGTGACGCTGTCCTTCCTGCCTTGCCCCCACGCTGCCTCCTGCCTTATGGCCCTCCCCTCAGCAGCCAGAACTCTGGCTGAGTCCTGGGGCCGAGACCCGTAAGGCTCTGGTGGAGGAAATCTCACTGTGGCTTTGGTGGACGTGGCACTCATGGCATCGGGTGCCTGTGTTTAGTGGTTCAACCTGTTGCTTCTGGGTGTGGGTCAAGGTCTGTAGGTCAGTGCCCTCTGAACTGTACTGAATGTCTGCCAGTGCATCAGTCTAAGGTCCTTTCCAAGGGTAAATGCTCATAAAAATTTGGCATTATGGGATTTTCTTTAAATATTCTGTTTTCCCAATGGTAATCTTGCATTAAAATCATTCCACATCAAACACTGTAGCTCTCAATTTTTTTAAAAAAAGAAAATGGGAAATGGTTTTTGATGTTCCGATTGTAGTTGTTATTAATGGAAGGGAAAGTACCCAGCCAGCCTCCAAAGTGCACTTTGAGATCCCTGTGCTCGAGCCCATTCTACTCCAAGTTGCCATCCCATCCTAAAAACAGAGGGTGAGGGCATTAGAGCGAGCTGGGAAAAGGAAGCTCTGCGAGGGCTCTAACACCTGGGCTCAGGAGGCTCCAGGTCCAAGGCTCTGCCGCCGTGCCCCTCCGGGCACCTCGACTGCTTCACTGATAGCGAGGTGGGTGGTCGACCACAGGTTTCTAGATGCCGCGGGCTTCCCCTGCAGCTTCGGAGAAACTCCCACGAGAACTGGAGCTTGCCCCAGCTTCTGGGCCGAGAACCCCAAGTGTGCACCGAGACTGTGGTTTGGGCTGCAGGGAGCTCCATTGCCACCCCCTCAAAGCACTGACATCGCCTTCCCCTTGGCAAGTTGTCCCTCAGGCAGGAACCCTGGGCCCAAGGGCGACCGTGACCTGGGCACCCTCGGAGCGCTTGCGGCCGTCCAGAGCGACCTCCGTGGGCTCCTCACCTGAGCGTCTCCTAGATGGGCCGGTCGGCTTTCTGTGCCGTCATTTGCAGGGAGGAAGTATGGACGTCGCAGATGTCGAACCACGTCTGGGAGATGGGCTTTCTGGGGAGCAGCGCGTTGAGTGCCAGGGAGGAGTTCTGCCGCCGGTCTTGGTCATTCACCACTCTCCAGTAGGAGTTCCCTTTGAAAAAGAAAAGGGCGCCGTGGGCGTAGGAGAAGTAGGCTGCGTCCAGGTCTCTCAAGGGGTGGTCTGGGGGGGCTGCGGGAGGGAATGCAGCCACCAGCCTCTTTGGGTAGGAGTTGGCCACTCGGCCTACGGCCACGTCAAAAGCATAAACCTGCGGGCATAAAGGACGTGAGACCCTGGCCCCCAGGGGTGCAAAGCTCTGGCCCTTAGGTGGGCATGGAGGGTGCGAGGCCCCAGCCCCCGAGTGGGCACCAAGGACGAGACCCCAGCCCCTGGCCCCCAGGCGGCCATGGCACACCAGAGAAGGCCTTCTGCTCACCAAAGACTCCCGGAAGAAGTAAATGAGCTGGGTCCTTCGGTCGTAGAAGGCCGTGTCCAGGGGGCTGGGGATGCCGGGAAAGCCTTCCGAGATCAGCCGGGGGTAGCTCTGCCCGCGGGCATCCTTGGCATAGGCGCGGTCGGTGTCACCGTCATACCTCCAGAAGTGATGCCCTATGACCCAACAGAGGGACAGCCATGAGAGGGTGCTCCACAGGGCTCGTGTTCCCAGCGTGGCTGAGCTGGAAGATGCTGTGGAGTGCCGTGGTGGCTAATAGGGGAGAGCATGACTCCAGTGCCCGCTCCGTGCCAGGCACCGGGCTCCAGGATCAGCCTTTATGTGCCCCCAAACCTACAAAATTAGAAGAAACTGGACGACGGGCAAGGCGCCTTGCCTGGGGCCTCCTCTCGCTGGCAGTAAAGCCGGGCTGGGGCCGAGTCTCCCACGTCCAGCGTTTCTCCCTAAGCCGTTCTATGGAAAATGTCCGAGATCCACTGTAGGAAAGCAAAAGGGCAGTGCTGGGAAAGCTGCGTTACACTGGCCCCCCTGGAGGGGCCCCTAAGTAGGGCTTATCAGCCTGGGCCCAGCAGCCCCAGCCCGAGGCGCCCTCCACAGTGAAGACTCCACGAGGTCGGGGGGGGGGGGTGCTGGGGGGTTCTCAGCACTGAGAGGTTCCCTTCAAGCCTCCATCCCGAGGCAATGATGCACCTGGGGGCTGCCTTAGATTACTGTCTCTGCTTGGGTGAAGGGGGAGGAAGATTTTTCTAAGCAGCCTTTTAGGGGGGCTAACGATGAAAGCCCATTTCTGGATTTGGACTCCCCTCGTCCTTGTGCTTGGGCCTTTCCTGGTTTGCAGCCCCTCCTCCCAATGAAGAGACAGGATTGTCCCCCTGACCACCCTCCCAGGGGCCTCCCACCCCCTTCTGTAGCACGTGTGATGAAGACTGAGAAGCGGAGGCCGTGTGGTTTCTCCGGGTTTGGGGAATTCTCCATCAGAGTAGCTTTTAAGCCCCCACTGATCTGCCCGCTCGGTGGGGGGGGGGACTCTTAGGAGGGGCTTCTCCCAGGGGTCAGCAGGGCTGCGCCCCAGGACACCATCCGGGAAAGCCGGGTTAGTCCAATTGCTGGAGAAGGCAGAAATGGAACCAGCCCCAAAGAACTAGTACCTTTGAAAAAGTAACGCTCGTCTCTTCTCCACGTCCATACGTGGACGTAAGCGTCGATGCCCTGAGAGGGGATTCCGCGCCAGCCAATGGCAGTGAGGATCGGGTCCCCGAAGCGGGTCCTGTTGTGGCGGTTCTCGTAAAGCCAGTACCAGCCGCGGCGGAAAAAATAGGTGCTAAAGCTCACAACCAGCTCCCCGTGGCGGGTTTTCTCTTTGCGGATCCAGTCAAAGGCGGTGTCAAAAGGTCCTTCACATGACCCTAATGAGGAATAATCCAGGAGAACTTGTCAAGCCCAAGCTTGGCTGGGAAAATGCTGAGTTAAGCACCGAAGGAACAAGGGAAAGTCACTCCTTTCAAAGAACCGTCTCCTGGGAGAGCCCAGGTACCTACACAGGTACGTTCATAATCACTGACTGCCAGCGGCCATATGCTGCGCGCTGCGGGGGCCTTTGGGCACGTGTACAGAGAATAAACAGTCTTTACCACCAGGGCCTTGTGTTCTAATAGAGGAGCCAGCAAAAGCAGCCACTTCTATCTCTCTATGGGTCCGCCATCCATCCTTCTCTCTCTCTACCCGTCCGCCATCCATCCTTCTCTCTCTCTACCCATCCACCATCCATCCTTCTATCTCTCTACATGTCCAGCCATCCATCCTTCTCTCTCTCTACCCATCCACCATCCATCCTTCTCTCTACCCGTCCACCATCCATCCTTCTCTCTCTCTACCCATCCACCATCCATCCTTCTCTCTACCCGTCCGCCATCCATCCTTCTCTCTCTCTACCGGTCCATCATCCAACCTTCTATCTCTCTACATGTCCAGCCATCCATTCTTCTATCTATCTACCGGTCCATCATCCATCCTTCTCTCTCTCTACCCATCCACCATCCATCCTTCTCTCTCTCTACCCATCCACCATCCATCCTCTCTCTCTACCCGTCCGCCATCCATCCTCCTCTCTCTCTACCCATCCACCATCCATCCTTCTCTCTACCCGTCCACCATCCATCCTTCTCTCTCTCTACCTGTCCACCATCCATCCTTCTATCTCTCTACATGTCCAGCCATCCGTTCTTCTATCTACCCATCCGCCATCCATTCTTCTATCTATCTACCGGTCCATCATCCATCCTTCTATCTCTCTACCCATCCACCATCCATCCTCTCTCTCTACCCGTCCGCCATCCATCCTTCTATCTCTCTACCCGTCCGCCATCCATCCTTCTATCTATCTACCGGTCCATCATCCATCCTTCTATCTATCTACCGGTCCACCATCCATCCTTCTATCTCTCTACCTGTCCAGCCATCCATCCTTCTCTCTCTCTACCCATCCACCATCCATCCTTCTATCTCTCTACCTGTCCAGCCATCCATCCTTCTCTCTCTCTACCCATCCACCATCCATCCTTCTATCTCTCTACATGTCCAGCCATCCATCCTTCTCTCTCTCTACCCGTCCGCCATCCATCCTTCTCTCTCTCTACATGTCCAGCCATCCATCCTTCTCTCTCTCTACCCGTCTGCCATCCATCCTTCTCTCTCTACCCGTCCGCCATCCATCCTTCTATCTATCTACCCGTCCACCATCCATCCTTCTCTCTCTCTACCCATCCACCATCCATCCTCTCTCTCTACCCGTCCGCCATCCATCCTTCTCTCTCTCTACCCATCCACCATCCATCCTTCTATCTCTCTACATGTCCAGCCATCCATCCTTCTCTCTCTCTACCCGTCCGCCATCCATCCTTCTCTCTCTCTACATGTCCAGCCATCCATCCTTCTCTCTCTCTACCCGTCCGCCATCCATCCTTCTCTCTCTACCCGTCCGCCATCCATCCTTCTATCTATCTACCCGTCCACCATCCATCCTTCTCTCTCTCTACCCATCCACCATCCATCCTCTCTCTCTACCCGTCCGCCATCCATCCTTCTCTCTCTCTACCCATCCACCATCCATCCTTCTCTCTACCCGTCCACCATCCATCCTTCTCTCTCTCTACCTGTCCACCATCCATCCTTCTATCTCTCTACATGTCCAGCCATCCATTCTTCTATCTATCTACCCATCCACCATCCATTCTTCTATCTATCTACCGGTCCATCATCCATCCTTCTATCTCTCTACCCATCCACCATCCATCCTCTCTCTCTACCCGTCCGCCATCCATCCTTCTATCTCTCTACCCGTCCGCCATCCATCCTTCTATCTATCTACCCGTCCACCATCCATCCTTCTATCTATCTACCGGTCCATCATCCATCCTTCTATCTATCTACCGGTCCATCATCCATCCTTCTATCTCTCTACCGGTCCATCATCCATCCTTCTATCTCTCTACCGGTCTATCATCCATCCTTCTATCTCTACCCGTCCACCATCCATCCTTCTCTCTCTCTACCCATCCACCATCCATCCTTCTCTCTCTCTACCCATCCACCATCCATCCTTCTCTCTCTCTACCCATCCACCATCCATCCTTCTCTCTCTCTACCCATCCACCATCCATCCTTCTCTCTCTCTACCCGTCCGCCATCCATCCTCTCTCTCTACCCGTCCGCCATCCATCCTTCTATCTATCTACCCGTCCACCATCCATCCTTCTATCTATCTACCGGTCCATCATCCATCCTTCTATCTATCTACCGGTCCATCATCCATCCTTCTATCTCTCTACCGGTCCATCATCCATCCTTCTATCTCTCTACCGGTCTATCATCCATCCTTCTATCTCTACCCATCCATCATCCATCCTTCTCTCTCTCTACCCATCCACCATCCATCCTTCTCTCTCTCTACCCATCCGCCATCCATCCTTCTCTCTCTCTACCCATCCGCCATCCATCCTTCTCTCTCTCTACCCGTCCGCCATCCATCCTTCTCTCTCTCTACCCGTCCGCCATCCATCCTTCTCTCTCTCTACCCGTCCGCCATCCATCCTTCTCTCTCTCTACCCGTCCGCCATCCATCCTTCTCTCTCTCTACCCGTCCGCCATCCATCCTTCTCTCTCTCTACCCGTCCGCCATCCATCCTTCTCTCTCTCTACCCGTCCGCCATCCATCCTTCTCTCTCTCTACATGTCCAGCCAGCCATCCTTCTCTCTGCCCCCCCATCCATCCATCCACCTACCTGCCTACCACATAAAGTGAAGGGATACAAACACGTACCAAACGGTCATTCTGTAAGAGAGAAGGCACTAGCCATTGTATCAGGAAAGTCTCCATTCAGAGCACTTTGGGGCAGTGTAAGGGGGAAGCGGACAGTCCAAGCATCGGGCAGCCAGCGTCAAGGCTGAGAGTGAGGGAGGGGAAAGAATAAACACAAGCACGTACTGTGGGCCAGGCACTGTCCCAAGTGCTTTATGTATCTCATTTGATCAACAACCTTGGGAGTTGGATGCTATTAAGTTCCCGATTTTATGATTGAGGAAACTGAGGCAGACAAGACTTTATGCAATTAGCCCAGTCACATGGCTAGCAAGTGTCTGAGGTCAGGTTTGAATTTGCCTCCTGATTCTGGGCCCAGAGCTCTATCCATAGCATGGGGTAGACCAGGCTCAGGATGTGCAAGGCTTTACGTGCCCCTTGGCAATCTACAAAATGAATTGTGGGAAAGGGGAAATGCTGGGCATGGGCACGGAGGGTGGAAGGAAGGACAAGAGGGAGCTACAAGGGTCCCTGAACGCCAGGCAGGCAGCAGTTTGTAGTTTTTCCTGGAGTCACGGGAAGACACAGGCAGCTTTAGGCCGGCACTTGGGGCTACTTGTAAGATAAACTGCGGTGGGCAGAATCTTGAGTCGGGAGACCAAGTAGGAGACTGTTCGCTGTTGCCCAGACAAGAGATAGGGATGTGGGAGACAGGAGGGGATGGTCACGAGGTGCTGGGAGCTGGGAAACAGAAGCAACAAAGTCGCCTAATTAACTGGGTGATGAGAGGGAGGAATATGAGCCTGAGGGAAAAGATAATGAGCTCTGGTTGGGGGGGGGGTGGAGATGCCGGTGGGATATCCAATTTGAAACAGCCAATGGGCAGTTCCTGGGGTGTGTGAGAGACAGACAGCAACAGAGACAGACACAGAGATAAACAGGGATGAAGATAGAGACAGAGGGAAAGAAGGGGGGGCAAGAGGGATAGAAAGAAGGAAGGGGAGGGAGAGAAAAAGGGAATGAAGGAGAAAGAGATGGAGAGAATGAGGAAGGAAAGAGGAAAGACAGAGAGACAGAGTGCGGCAGATAACCAGGAGAGACAAGTAGAGAGGCTGGAGAGCTTAGCCTCCAGGCAGACAGACATAGATGATGGATGGGTAGACAGAAGATGGGTTTAGATGATCTGAGTCATTGGAGACAATAACTGACCCCACTTCCCAGCCTTCTCCTTAAGGTTCTCTCTACACTCTGCTTATCATCTTCCTTCCCCCTTTTCCCCCCAGAGAAACGGGCAGTTTTCAAGGTTAGAAAACCAGGCTCTAGACAACTAAAACAGTGCCGGCTCGCTGATTAGAGAAATGCCAGCTAGGACCCGTCCAGCTGGTTCTGGCTGCTTCCTATGAGGCTGGCAAAGGTGGGAGGGGCCGCGGCACATCCACTGTCATGGGCAGAGCTGTGAGCTCTGGGACCACGGCACGACATTTCGCCCACGGCAGAGCCGCGGACACCTCCCCCTACCCGACACGCGCTGCGGGAGAGGCGCCGGCGGCGGGAGTGGGAGCCAGGGGGCTCCGCCGGAGCTCGGTCCCTCCGCAGGCGAAGGCTCCCCGCGCTTCCCATCCCTTCCCGCCCTCAGGGCCATGGTCTCCTGGCTGGGCCGCCCTGGTGGCTCCCTGTGCAGCAGTAATGCGAGGCTCCCGCAGCCCCCACCCATCCTGATGGACCGACTATGGCCCCAGAACTCCGGCCCTGAGAAAACGAACTTCTACCCCCGCTTTTTGGACTCTGCTGGCCAGAGGGTACGCGGGACCCGCCAAAGGCTTCCCTCTCCCACTCCCCATCCCCGCTCTTCTTCCCCATCCTCCTGTTCCTCCTCTTCCTCCTCCCGCCTCTTCCCATCTCCAACTCTGCACTTTGGCACCTCGGAGAGATCCAGCCGCAAGGACCCCCACGTCAAGTCCACAGCCCAAGGCTCCTGCTCAGGAGCCCCCCATCCCCACCCCCAGCCCTGCCCTCCTCCACCATGTCCTGGGGCACAGGGTAACTAATTTAATTAACCCAAGTCCTCCCGGTGGCCGCAGGTGGGCGCCTTCTTACCGTACAGTCTTTGTATCGCTTTCCTGTCCGCCCAGTCCAGCTCCAGTCCGGCCTCCTGGGGAATGTAACTGGGCTGCATGATGGAGCCACTCCTGTCCAGGTGAGGCAGGCCCAGGACGTGGCCGATTTCGTGAACCGCCACCTAGGAGAGGAGCACAGACGTCAGCGCCTTCTCCCCTCGGCTTTCGGTGACGCGGATAAGCCGGGCATTGCTTCAGGCCCGGTGCTCTGCCGGGTTTTAACAGGACTTTTATTTATTAAAGAGGAAAAGAAAGGGGGACTTGCTGTGGGGAGCCACCTCCCGGAGCTAACGGGGCTCTCCCGCCCAGGGCTCCGACACTCTCCGCCGCTCAGGGCGGCTCTTACTTTGAGGAGGCTGATCCCGTTGTCACTGCTGGGGGAGGTGAAGTGCTCGTCGTCGTCAAAGTGAATGTCCCCAAAGAGCCAGGTGTGGGCGAACTCTCGGCCGCTCCCGTCAAACGGCCGGCTGCAGCCCAGGTGTCGTCCTGGGAGAGTGGAGACAGCTCAGATAAACCAGGGTGAGTGTGTGAGATTGTGTATGTGATTGTGTATGTGTGTGAGAATGTGTCTGTGTGATCATGTGTGTGAGATTGTGTATGTGATTGTGTGTGTGTGTGTGAAAATGTGTATGTGTGATTATGTGTGTGAGATTGTGTGTGTGATTGTGTAGTGTATGTGATTGTGTGTGTGAGATTGTGTATGTGATTGTGTGTGTATGTGTGAGAATGTGTGTGTGATATTGTGTGTGATTGTGTGTGTGATTGTGTATGTGATTGTGTGTGTGATTGTGAGAATGTGTATGTGTGATTATGTGTGTGAGATTGTGTATGTGATTGTGTGTGTGTGTGTGAAAATGTGTATGTGTGATTATGTGTGTGAGATTGTGTGTGTGATTGTGTATGTATGTGTGTGAGAATGTGTGTGTGATTGTGTGTGTATGTGTGTAAGAATGTGTGTGTGTGTGATTATGTGTGTGAGAATGTGTATGTGTGTGATTATGTGTGTGAGATTATGTGATTGTGTGTGTATGTGTGAGAATGTGTGTGTGTGTGATTATGTGTGTGAGATTGTGTAGTGTGTGTGTGTGTAGTGTGTTTGTGTGTGAGTGTGTAGTGTGTATGTGATTGTGTGTGATTGTGTGTGTGAGATTGTGTATGTGATTGTGTGATTGTGTGTGAGAATGTGTGTGAGATTGTGTATGTGATTGTGTGATTGTGTATGTATGTGTGTGAGAATGTATATGTGTGTGATTGTGTGTGTGTGTGAGATTGTGACGTGTGTGTGTGTGTGTGTGTGTGAGAGTGTGTGTTGTCTGGGGGAGCAGAGGCTGACAAAAGGGCCCCAGTGTAGAAGAATGGGAGCAGAGAGCCAAAGCTGTGGCCCGTGCCTTGCACAGATGAGGAGGCAGAGATCAGGATCACAGATCTGGGTCTATCGAGCTGAAAGGATCCCTGATCTTGTCTGGTACAACAACCCATTTTACGGATGAACAAACTGAGGCATGGGGAACCTGAATGACCTGGCGGAGCTTTGGGAGGCAGGGGCCGTGGAGCCAGAGATGGTCAGTGTCCGCTGACCGCCGCAGGCCGGACTCACCCCTTCCGAAGCCCAGCTTGATGTCCACGCGGGCTGCAGGAGAGAGGCGGTCCTCTTTGAACTTGAGCGGGCTGACCTCGCTCCACATCCGGAAGGCCATCTTGAAGATGAACCTCTGCTCCTCGATGGAGAGCTGGCTGCTGTAGCCCTCCCCGACCAGCCTCCACCTCAGCAGCCTCTTGGAGAAGGCGCGCAGGCCTGGGGGCCCCCTGAGCCGTGGCCGGAGGGCCCGCAGGGACCGCCTCGCCCGCCCCTCGGGCCCCGGGCCGGCGCCCAGAGCTGCCCCGTCCCCCTGCTCCGCACCAGGAGCCCCGGGCCGTGGGACCGGTTCCTGCGGGAGCTGGCGATCGGGCACACCGCAGCGCGGCTGGTTCATGGCCGCCAGGGTGGCTTTGTCCAGCTGCCCGGTCACCGGTAACTGGCTGAAGGACTGGAACTTGGCGATGGCCTTGGCCAGGTCTGGGTCCCCACCAGGCCCCGCCAGGAGCTTCCCTCCTCGCCTGGCCGTGGAAATCGCCTCCTGCACGCCGCGGGGGTCGCTGAGCTCTGCGGGAGGTTTGTCATCGGGGGCAGGCCCCAGGACGTCCGAGGGGGGAGCCGTGCCCCCCATGGGCCGGTCTGTCCAACCATATTTGGATAAGAACAACTGCAATCAAAAACCCAAACGTCACCCGGCTGCCTTTCTATGCGATGAAAACTGGGGCTGGGGGCCCATCAATCCAGCGGGTGCTAGGCAGTTATTGGGCGCCCACCCTGAACCAGCACCGGCGAGAAAAGCAGTTCCTGCCCTCAAGGAGATCCTGTTCTAGGAGGAGGCGGGTGGGCAGCCCCAGGTCTGGGGGAAAACCCCAGAAGCCGGATTCAAGGTGTCTTTGGAGAGAAGGGCTCAGGACACTTGGGGGGGAGCAGAAGTGAGGCTTTGAGCTGCTTCTCTATGGGCTCCCAGCCTCCTAGACCCACTAGCTCTCCTGCAGGGGACTTCTCCATACACCTTCCATGTTCCCGCCAAGCTGAGCCAACCTGCCATCCCGTCTCCTACCCAGGAGCCATTTGTGTAAGAGGCTGCATGCATGTGCCTGAAATGCATTTCATCTTTCTCTCTTAATTAGCACGCATTTATTGAGTGCCTACTGTGTACCAAAGCCTCTCCGAATCCTTTTCTTCCTTCAAGGTTCACTTTGCCACATTCTGCTCGTCCAATTCGTTTTTCTGCGTACGTGGTCAGCTTCCAGTTATATCAAGAACGTGGTTCTCTGAGTTAGGGCGGGAGGATGGCTTTGTTTTTGTCATGTTATCCCTGGCACAGCAGACGCTAAATACCGGCTTTCAGGACACACGGCGGCTAAGTGGGAGTCCTTCCCTTGCTAAATATCTCAGCGGGAGGAAGGAAACCCAGCATACCTGGAGCTGCTGCAGCTGGAGGGTCCATTTTATGGATGGAGAGAGTGAGACCTCAGAAAGGGGGGGGGGCTTGCTCTATGTGATCGTGTGGACACAAGAGCAGGACGCGGGTTGTTGGGTCTTGTTCTATTGGCTTTTGCCCAAGTACTCTGCAGTCAGTGAACTTGGAACAGCCTCAGCCCAGCTTCCCAGAAGACTCTTCCTGCCTCTAGCTCCAGAGGTCTAGGAGATGGAAGTGCAAGAACTGCGGGCGCCCCGGCTCACTCATAGTGCTCACGGTCACTTGGCCAATATCAAGCATTTGTATGTGGAAAAGCCTTTGCTTTCTTCCTTTCCTCTTATTGCTCTTCCTTCCTTCCTTCCTTCCTTCCTCTCTACTATCCTCCTCTTTCTTGCTTGCTTTCTAGCAATTAATACAGGAGATGCTCTTGCTATTTTAAAATACCACAAAACAGCCAAACTGGGGAGGACCTCCCAGCTCCATGGCAATCCACACACACACACACACTCACACACACACACACACACACACACACACACACACACACTCACACACATATAAACTGTCTATAAAAGCTAGTTACTCTCTATTTTAAAACATAAATATGGAGAGACAGAGACAGTGGGGAGGAAGACATGGAGAAAGAGAGGGAGAGGAAGAAACAGAGAGAAGAGAAGAGAAAAAAAAAAGAGAGAGAAACTAGCCATTACAGCCAATTTACAGAAGCATTTTACAAATGCCTCATCGGAGGCCCAAGTTAGGACTCTTCCTCCCCACTGGGGCACACAGAAGGTGCTCGATAAATGCTTGGGGATTGATGCTAGCTGGGACAGGCAGTGCCTGCTGGTCACTGGGAGGAGTGGATCAGAGGAAGGGGCTAGTTCTCTGTCCGGGTCCTGGGCGGGGGTGCACATGTGCGTGACTACCCTGGCTGTGAGTGCACATGGGGAGGCTCGGGGGTCGGCCCAGCGCGGTCTCTCCTACCTGAGCAGAGTGGAGGTCAGTGACGGGCTGGGCCTGGTGCAGGACGGACTCCTCCAGGTCCGAGTGGTCCCGACTGTGGAAGAGTTTCTCGGTCCGGGCGGGCCAGGGGGCAGCCAGGAGGCAGAGCAGCTGCACCAGGGGCATCGGGATAGCGGCCGGCATGGCGGCACTTGTCAGACAGAAGCCCCCTGGCCCCTCTCCCCTTGTGGAAGACGGGAGCCGCTCTTTATAGCTGGGACACTCCCCCCTTCTCTCCAAGCTGTTGTGTGATAATTCTCACCTTGGTCTGAAGTGTGCTGCCCCGGGGTGAGCACACACACACACACGTGCCAGCCAGGGGGAGGGGGAGGAAGGGGACTGCCCTTTGAAGGCCCCTCCCGGCTCGTGCCTCAGGACTGCAGCTTGTCAGAGCCCCCTCCTCCTTCTAGGAGCCCTCGGCTCCCAGCTGATCAATCAGCAAGCACTTATTGAGCACCACCCGCTTCTTCACCCCCATCTCTCCCACCTCCAGCCTCTAACTCCCATCACCTCTTGGGCACCTTAAGCTGGTATTTCAAACATAACCCAGCGTGCCCAAAGCTGAGCTCATTCTCTGCCCCTCAGACTCTGCCCTTCTAGCTCCCCCTTACTGTCCAGGGTCGGTTCATCTTCCCTGAACCCCACACTCACAGCCTGGGGCACCATCCTCACGTCTCACACCCCGGATCCATAAGCTGCCACATCTTGCTGTGGGTCCCACGGGTGACTCTCTGGAGTCTGGAGCCGCCCCCTCATCTGCTGCCCGAAGCCAGGGGGTGGGGGTGCTCGGCTGGTGTCCAAAGCCCCCCTGCCTGCCCTCCTCCCGGCTCACCTCCCTTTGCGCCGCCCTTCTCACTCTCCCACCTCCAGCTCTGGGAATTTTCCTGGCTTTCCACACTGCGGAGTCTGCAACACTCTCCTTTCTCATCTCCTTTTAACATTTTTTTATTCTTTTTCTATTGTACCCCTGCAACTTGTGGGATAAACATAAGCGGAGCCATCCAACTCTCCTCCAGCTCTCTCAGCAAGGACCAAAAAGGAGTGCTGGGCTCAGTAATGACCAATGATCCAAAGAGAAACGCACTAAGATCTTTCCCCCAGCCCGGGTCCACGCCCATTAGTTCCCTGGAAATTCTTGACCTGTTGTTTTTCCATATGAACTTAGCTGTTATTTTTTCTAAATCATTAAAATAGTTTTTTGGGAGTCTGGTATAGCACTAAATAAGTAGATTAGGTAATATTGTTATCTTTATTATGTTTGCTTGCCCTATCCAAGAGCATTTATTAGTTTTTCCAATTGGTTAGATCTGACTTTATTTGTGTGGAAAGTGTTTTGTAGTTTTGCTCATATAATTTCTGATTTTCCCTTGGGTGATAGATTCCCAAATATTTATACTATCAGTACTTACTTTAAATGGAATTTCTCTTTGTAATTCTTAACTGTTGGATTTTGTCAGTGATATGTAAGAATGCTGATGACTTATATGGGTTTATTTTGTATCCTGCAACTTTGCTAAAGGTGTGGATTATTTCTAATAGCTTTTTAGTAGAGTCTCTGGGGCTCTCTAAGTATACTATCATATCATCAGCAAAGAGTGATGATTTGGTTTTCTCATTACCTACTCTAATTCCTTTAATCTCTTTCTTGACTCTTATTGCCGAAGCTAGCATTTCTAATACAATATTGAATAGTAATGGTGATAGTGGGCAACCTTGTTTCACTCCTGATCTTATTGGGAATTATTCCAGTTTATCCCCATTACATATGATGCTTATTGGTGGTTTTAAATAGATGTTACTGATTATTTTAAGGAAAAGTCCATTTATTCCTATACTCTCAAGTGTTTTTTAATAGGAATGAATGCTAGGTTTTATCAAATGCTTTTTCTGCATCATCTATTGAGATGATCATATGTTTTTTGTTAATTTGGTTATTGATATGGTCAATTATACTAATAGTTTTCTAATATTGAATCAGCCCTGGCATTCCTGATACAAATCTTACTTGGTCATAGTGTATTATCCTGGGGATGATTTTCTATAGTCTTTTTGCTAATATTTTATTTAAGATTTTAGCATAAATATTTATTAGGGAGATTGGTCTCTAATTTTCCCTCTCTGTTTTCAATCTACCTGGTTTAGGTATGAGTACTATGTCTGTGTCATAAAAGGAATTTGGTAGGACTCCTTCAATCCCTATTTTTTCAAGCAGTTTATATAGCATTGGGGTTAATTGTTCTTTAAATGTTTGGTAGAATTTACATGTAAATTCATCTGGTCCTGGGGATTTTTTCTTAGGGAATTGACTAATAGCTTGTTCTATTTCTTTTTCTGAAATGGGACTACTATTTAAGCAATTTACTTCCTCCTCTGTTAGTCTGGGAAGCCTATATTTTTGGAGGTATTCTTCCATTTCACTTAGGTTATCAAATTTATTGGCATAAAGTTGGTCAAAGTAACTCCTTATTATTGCTCTAATTTCTTCTTCATTGGTGGAAAGTTCTCCCTTTTTATTTTTAAGACTAACAATTTGATTTTCTTCTTTTTTCTAATCATATTTACCAAAGGTTTATCTATTTGTTTTTTTCATAAAACCAACTCTTAGTTTTATTTATTCTTTTTCTAGCTTTTTAAGTTGCAAGCCCAATTCATTCATCTTCTCTTTCTCTATTTTATTCAAGTAAGCCTCTAAAGATATAAAATTTCCCCTTATTACTGCTTTGGCTGCATCCCACGGATTTTGGTATGATGTCTCATCATTGTCATTATCTTGGGTGAAATTATGATGTCTATAATTTGCTGTTTCACCCAATCATTCTTTTTTTTTTTTTTTTTTTTGAGGCTGGGATTAAGTGACTTGCCCAGGGTCACACAGCTAGGAAGTGTTAAGTGTTTGAGACTATATTTGAACTCAGGTCCTCCTGAATTCAAGGTTGGTGCTCTATCCACTGCGCCACCTAGCTCCCCCATCACCCAATCATTCTTTAAGATGAGATTATTTAGTTTCCAATTATTTTTTGGTCTATTTACCCCTAACTTTTTGTTGAATGTAGTTTTTTATTGCATCATGATCTGAAAAGAAAGCATTTACTATTTCTGTCTTCCTGCATTTAATTTTGAGGTCTTTATGTCCTAATATATGGTCAATTTTTGTGTAGGATCCATGAACTGCTGAGAAGAAAGTATACTTTTCTGTCTCCATTCAGTTTTCTCCAAAGATCTATCATTTCTAATTTTTCTAATATTATATTTACCTCATTAATTTCTTAATTGTTTTGTGTTTTGATTTATCTAATTCTGAGAGTGCAAGGTTGAGATCTCCCAGTATTACAGTTTTGCTATTTCTTCTTGCAGCTCTCTTAACTTCTCCTTTAGGAAGTTAGATGCTACACCACTTGGTGCATATATGTTTAATATTGATATTGCTTCATTATCTATGCTACTCTTTAGCAGGATATAGTTTCCTTCCTTATCTCTTTAGCAGGATATAGTTTCCTTCCTTATCTCTTTTAATTAGATTGATTTCTGCTTTTGCTTGATCTGAGATAAGGATGGCTACCCCTGCTTTTTTGACTTCACCTGAAGGATAGTAGATTCTGCTCCAGCCTTTTACCTTTACTCTGTATGTATCTCTCTGCTTTAAATGTGTTTCCTGTAAACAGCATATTGTAGGGTTCTGGCTTTTGATCCAGTCTGCTATTCACCTCCACTTTATGGGAGAGTTCATCCTATTCACATTTACAGTTAAAATTATTAATTCTGTATTTCCTGCCATCATGTTATCCCTAGATGAGTCCCCAGGCGGACAACGGAAGCCCCCTTTCTTAACCTCTCCCCTGGTTACTGTCTGTCTCCCTTAGAGACTCAGCCCTTGAAGGCAGGGTACATTCTGGCCTTTCTGGGTCAGAAAGGTCAGAGCAGGGCCCTGGCACATTTCAGTGATTTTCAATTACGTCCAACTCCCCATGACTCCACTTAGGATTATCTTGGTAAAAACACCAGAGTGGTCCCCCATTTTCTTCTTCAGCTCATCATGGGAGGAAGCTGAGGCAAACAGGATTAAGTGATTTGCCTGGTCACCCAGCTGGTGGTGGAGGTCCCGGGCCAGACTGGAGCTCAGGGGGACGAGCCCTCCTGCCTCCAGGGCTGGCACTCACCCAGCACGGGCCCAGCACAAACTAGGGCCTCCTGTTTACTGGCCGACTGGCTGGTCTCCAGCAGCACATCTGACCCTGAGACCAAGCCCATCCAAAATAGCAGAGGGAAGTCTGCTCCCATATGCAGCTATTCCTAGCTGGTGCTGACGGCCTGGGTAGGGGGGAGAAGGGGCTTGTCCCCCACCTGGCTTTCCTGAGACTCTATTTACCTTGGGGAAAGTGTTTTTCAAAATTAGCTTTTCTTTCACACCAGTATCTTCCATGCGGAGGGAGGCCCCCTGATGAGGAGCCTCTACTCCCCATCCCTCTCCCTGGGCCTAGGCAGATGGAGGGAGTTTCCATCCTGGAAGCTTCCTTTGCACACACCTAGAAGTCCCAAAGAACACAAAGGGGGTTTATGGGCTCAAGTTGCACCGTGTGGGGCAAACAGGGCACTCTGGGACACAGACACTGCTTCCGCAAGTCTGCAGGCATTTATTAAACACCTTCTACATGGCATTCCCCATGCTTCACTCTGTCTCTCTTGCCAGCACCTCATGTGGTGATGGGAGAGGGGGATTAATGCTTGCTGACAATTTATTCCAACGAGGTATTTACTTCATTTCATGTATGTCTCTGCCCCCGCATTCAGTGGGGTAGAAGCAGTGTAGTTTGTTCCTGAGCTGGGTCATGAAGTTGCCCTGGCAGCCTCCCCCTCCCCCCTCGCTGGGCAGACCCTCCCCAGCTCTGGTGAGCTCATCGGTCCCCAAGCAGGAGTACCCGCACTCCAGCTGGTGAGGGATGGAGCCCAAGGTCGCCGGGCCGAGGGAGCTTAGGAGCTGTTCAGGCCCGATGGCTGAAGAGCTTTCTGGAGGCAGGCAGCCAGGTCTTGGGGGCAGGGCTTCTCCGCCATGCAGCTCAGGGGGATCCCAGCGCTGGCTATGGCTCTGGCCGTGGTTGGACCAATGGCGGCAAACTGAAAGGACAAAGACCGGCTTCAGGTTCCAGCAGAATGGGGGATCCTTGCGGGCATTCTGCTGGCACACAGCAGGTGCTTAATGAATGTCTAGGATAAAGAGGGAGGCAAAGGGACAGAGATGGAGGCCTGGCCCCCTGAAGCACAGCGAGGGGACACTGAGCCCTTTGTGGAGCCTGGAATTGAAGCAGGCCAGGGGGCCAGGCAGCTCTGGAGGAGACTGACCTCCCAGTTGAGTGACCCTGGTCCAGTCACTGACCTCAGTCTTCTCACTTGTCAAGAAGGGAAGGAAATAAGCATTTATGAAGTGCCTACTGTGTGCCCAGCACTGTTGTCAACCTTCTTTTATAGCTGAGGAATGTGGCCAGGTGGGAAGGACCCGGCTGGGAAGGGGGAAGCCTTTAATCCCCTTGGGCAGATCATTCACAGGGTCACAGATTCAGGGGTGCTGGGGCACTGCACCCCCTCATTTTATAGAGATGGTACAGGGTCTCCAGCCAGGGAAGCCTGAATTCAAATTCAGCATCAGACACGAGTCACGTGACCCTGGACAAATCAGCTCCCCTGTGAGGGAGACGTAGGAGACAACAGCCCTGACTGGCAGCACTGGCATCCAGCAGGCACTCTATAAACGCTCTTGCATTCCCTGAGGCCTCAAGTTTGACCTCCCACAGGTTCTCTCCTAACTGGCAGGAAGCTGGCAGGAAGCTGGCGTCTGAGCAGTTCAAGGCAGCGGCTCCTCAGGAGCCCTGGGAAAGGCCACGGGCTGGGCTCTGGGCTCTCGAGAGCTGGGATCTCGCTGCCTCCCAGTCCGGCCCCGGGGATCTGTCCTTGTTTGTGCCCCCGCAAGAAACATGGCCCAGAGAGAGCAGTGAAAAACGATTCTCTTCACCCCGGTCTCCCCTTCAACAGCCTTTGGGAACCACTGTTTCTTCCCCTTTTCATGTTCTCTGGAATGATCCGCAGCAGTGATGGCACACAGGCACCAGGGGCACCCTCCCCATGCTGCCAAGCCAAAAGGCACCCTCTGGGCTGCTTCCTCACAGACCCGGCCCCCTGCACCTCCTGAAACATCAGGGGCCCCACTCTGTCGCTCTGAGGCCTGTGGGGCTAGCTCAGCGCCTGGAAGATGAGAAGACTTCTGGCGGGCACACTGAAGACAAGGGCGGCATTCTCCTGCGTAACAGGGAGCCCAAGCCCACCGCACTAATGGGGGCTCAGAATCCCCAAGAACTAGCCTCAGGCCCACCTTTATTTCTATGAATCAAGTGCTCTTAAGCAGCTGGGACGGGATAGTCCTGGGGTCACAGCAGGAGCAGCAGCCCCTGGGCCAGCAAGGAAATGGGGGGGGGGGAAATCAATACCTCACCTTGATCTGGTCAAAGCTGGTGCCAGACAACTCCTGAATGTGGGGGAGGCTGTAGGTGAGCCCCGAAGGGCTGAAGAAGGTGATACCTGCCGGAACGCCCTAGAGGGGAACACAAGAGGGACTGGGGTTGATGGCCTGGTAAGGGGCGTGTCCAGCCGGGCAAGGGGCATACAAGCACTTGAGCTTGACATCCATGGGGGGGGTGTGGCTGAGGATGTCTACACAAGGAAAGGAGAGGGTAAAAAAAGTGGAGTTTAAAAAAAAACCCATTAAAAAAAAAAAAAATTGAACAAGCCATCAATGAATTCCCTAAGAAAACATCTCCAGGGACAGATGGCTTTACAAGTGCAGTCTCCCTTCCCCCTTCTCACTGTGTCACCTGTCCCTGACTGTGCCTTAAGGTGTCTTTCTCCTTATAACTAACTAATTCTGCTAGGGTGCTGCCAGCTAAGGACATACTTGGGTTTGGTGTTTCGCTCACAGCAGGGGTTAGCCCTCCCTGCTCTTTCCAGGAAACAGCCTGATCTCCCAGTTTGCCTTCTGGGCTGGGACTGGAGGCTGCCCCACTGATCTGTCCACTAGTGAGCCAGGCCAAGGGTCTCAGCTGCAGATCTGCCGTGATTAAGACCCTCTCACTAGCTTTCCTGGACTCCCTCGGAACTGGGCTGAACGCCCCTCATTCCAGTCAGACTGACCTTTCTTGAAGTCATTCTAATCTATCTTGAGCCAGTCAGGGGTTTCATTCCATCAGACTCTGTTCAGAGGTTTGACTTCATGTGGTTTTTGAGGGAGACTGGGAGGGCTGGAGCAGCTTGCGGGCTCCACGCAGCCATCTTGGAGCCACCCCCAGAACTCTCGGGAGTGTTGCATGAGTCATGGACAGATTTATAGGGAAAATGCCATAACGTGGAGTTTTGGGCTGGACACAGCAAGGAGGACCCCCCTCCCCCCAGAGTGGGAGCATGAGGCTAGGCTGGTGTCTCTCAGGGCCCCTCCCTGTCTGCTCCAGGGACAGTTCCATCCATGCTCCAGTCCCTCTCCACCAACCGCATCCAGTTACTGAGGACCTCGCCACCAACAAACATTACTGGGCACTTTGCAAATCTCCTAGCGAGGTTACTTTCAAGTTCAAGTTGCCAACTCAAGATTTATTTTCTTCCAAAAGTTGCTATTTCCTGGATTTATCTGAAGTATGCTAAGCACACAAACTTACTGAGATTTCTTTGCAAGACTGACTGTTGCATACAGGGCTACGGACACTCACTTAGACCACAGCAACAGTTCTAAGAGTGACCGACTGGCTTGTTCCCACAGGCTAGGGCTTCCTGCTCTTGCTTGTGCCTTGCCATCAGTGGACTCCCTCTCACCAGTAACATCTCTATGCTGACTGCCGATCCTTAATTCTCTCAGGAGAAGCATAATATTTATTCCTCATTTCTTGAATGATCTTGGGATTTGAAAAAACAAAAACAAAAAAAACATAAATTTTCCAAGGAATTCTGGGAAAAAATTCCTGCAGGGAAATCCTGCTGTAAAGTCACTTCCGTGAAACTGATAGTCACCAGGTGTTTGGTGAATGGAACTGAATTCAAGGGAAACTGGATTAATTGGTCACTTGGCAGAGCAAAGCGGGTGAAAAACATACAAGTGGGCGGGTACCCAGGGACTCAGTCCCTCAGCATGCAATGGACGCCAGCGCATTTATTTTCCAGTCCATTCAACAGAGACTATGAAGTTCCATGCTCAGGGCACTATAGGGATGCCGAGAGAAAAGGAGGGGATGCAAAGATTAAACCCCCCAGACTGCTAAGTGTTGTTCTATCAGAGATCCCAAGGTGGCTAGCCCTTTTACCAGCACCCCCTTAGGGATGTTCTGTGGTTATGGATCACAGAGTATCCATCCAGGTGTCCAAAGAATCCAACTCTCAGGCGGGCTGGAGAGCTGTTGGGAGAAAGGAGGTGGGAGTCTCCCCCCCCCCATCAAGGATGCTTTGGGGTAAGGGTGAGGAGCAGCCCTCCAAGAGGGTCCCGGAGTATTCCTGGAGAGGTGGCCAGGAGCCTCGGACTGCGTGGGAAGGTAGGGATGGGCTGAGACCCGCACTTGGCAAGGGTGTACTAGCAAGTGCTCCAGGAAACCCCCCACGGAGCGCGTATTTATCAGATCCCATTGGGAGCCGGGCCCTGGGGATAGATGCAAAGACAGCCCTTTCCCTGGAGAAGCTTAGGCAGTCTCAGGGGAAAATCCCTCAGCCAGGGATGGAGACGGAGGCACTCCTGCACCGCCTCTGAGTGGAGGGCAGGCGAGGGCCATCCACTTAACTTAAAAGAGCCCAGAATGACTCTTCTCTGGGCCCCAAATCCCTTAAGTGGTGACAAGTGCTGCGAGGAGTGTACCCCAAAGATGGTAAATGGCAAAGCCCCTAAGAGTCTGCCTGGAGAGAGCCCTCTTCCTCAGGGACTCCGGCCCATAGTGGGCAGCTGAAGCAGAGGGAAAGCCCCGGATGCTCATGGGGGCTCCTCAGAAACACAGCGTACCTGCGTGGAGAAGTAGCTCTTCAAGGAGTCCTGCATCGTGGGATGCTGGACCTTCTGGTAGACTTCTAGGCTTTCCAGCGGAATACCTGAAACGTTAAAGCAGGAAAGCGATGGGACCTCCAGGACTTGTGTTCTAACCCTCTAGGGGGAAACTAGGGCTCAGCAACTCGGGGAGTTCAGGGAAGCTGCCAGTGTCTGGGGCAGGCAGGAGGCAGTCTCCAAGTTCCAGCCCCCCCAGCTGTTAGCTGACAAAGACCCTTTGCTTTCAGCACATACAGAATATTATATCCAAAGCCATCCCCAACCCTGGGCTTTTCAAAATCCACCCAAGTGGCTTCTGAGATGGGGTCCATCCCCAGGCTTCTCCGGACTACCATGGGGCAGAGGGACGGGGGACCCTGGCGCTAATGATGGACGAGAGTGGAAACCGCCTGCCCGTTGCCCCTGAGGCAGTCAACATCAGAGCTAGATGCGAGGTAGGGTCACCCTGGGAAGACTTGGGAACAAGGGAGGACTCCTGGTCCTCCAGGAGTCAGGGCGCCCCATTGCCCCGGGGCCCCCAGTGAACAAGACCCACCCCAAACCCAGCACCGGGGCCTAGCTTAGAGGCTCCATCTGGAGCTTCTGCGACCTTTTTCTTTGAGGATGGAAGCAATTATAGCACCTGAAGGTCTGACAATAGGAAGGACTCGGGGCCTCTGCTCCAAGCCCCCATGCTGCCCGGCAAGTCGGTGGTCCCCTCACAGGGGATCCCTCCTCGTGAAGAAGAGGAAGCAGGGGTCAGAGTGGTAAGGTAAGTGTTGTTCTACCAGAGATCCCAAGGTGCTAGTGCCCTTTACCAGCGTCCCCTTAGAGATGTTCTCTGCTATCCGCCTCAGTTTCCTCATCTGTGGAATGGGGTAACAGCAGCAGTTCCCTCTTAGGGTTGTGAGGATGAATGGAGATCATATAAAGCCCTTGGCAAGCCTTACATGGCTATGTAAATGTTCTAATACGGCTCTAGGAGGCTGAACCACAAGAGTTTTTCTGTCGGTCAGCCTCGGCTCCTAAGTCCACAATTCTCAGGCACCATGGGAAGCGGCCCTTACTCCTCAGGGACCTCTCTGGTCTCAGTTCCCCAACTTGTCCAATGAGGGGCTGCACTCAGTGGCCCGAGGTCCCTTCCCACCTCCACCTCTGGGCATCTGAGACCCGCCACTTTGACGGCCTGGGCCTGTCCCTGTCATGGACTGCACCATGACAGTGCCAAAGACAATGGTGGACAGCGAGGCCCTCCCCAATGGCCAGCTCTCCTGACCTTTTTGTTTGAGCATCTTGGGAAGTGCTTCTCCTTTGAGGGTCCCACAAGGAAAGAGAAGGGGCAGAGTCGCAGGCTTTTCTCCTGGAAGCAAAAAGAGAACATGAGTGCGGGTTACAAGCCATAATGAAGAGCTCACATTCCCAGCCCAGGGGGTGGGGGGCGGGGGGCTAAAGCAGAATCTATTATGCTGGAGCTGAAATAAAAAAGGCAAGGGTAGCCATCGTGACCTATGGGAGAGACTGAGAAACCTAAATAGAAGGGATACCCAGGGAAACTACAACTTGCCAAAAGGACCCCAAACGATTAATATCATTACTAAATATGTATGTACCAAATGACATAGTATGTACATTCTTAAAAGAAAAAGGTCAAATGAATTACAAGAGAAAATAGATAGTAAAACTATACTAATGGTGGACCTGAACTTTTCTCTCTCAGAGTCAGATAAATCCAATCATAAAATAAATAAGAAAGAAGTCAAGGAAAAGAACAGAATCTTGGAGAAGTTAGATATGATAAACCTCTGGAGAAAACTGAATGGGAATAGAAAAAAAAAATGCTTTTTCCCCAACTATACCTGATACTTCTACAAAAAGTTACCATGTACTAGAATATAAAAATGTCACAACAAAATGTAAAAAAAAAAAAATCAGAGCAAATGTACCCTTCTCATATTTTAATGCAATAAAATAAATTTAACAAAGGGCTGTAGAATCATAGATTAAAAGTTAATTGGAAACTAATTTAATAAAGAATGAATAGGTTAAAGAACAAATAAACAATAGAAACAAATCAATAATTTCATTAAAGAGGACAACAATGAGACATTCCAAAATTTTTGGGATGCCGCCAAAGTAATACTTAGAGGAAAATTTGTATCTTTAAGTAAATACATCAATAAAATAAGAGAAAAAACGTTTTGACCAATGAAATTGGGCATGCAACTAAAAAAAAAAAACAAAACCCACCACCAACAATAAAACCCTATATACAACTAATAAATAAAATTAGGAGCTGGTTTTGTGGGGGGAAAACAACCCAACAACCAAATGGATAAAATCTCCATTAATTTGATTTAGAAAAAGGAAAAAAAATCAAATTACATGTATCAAAAATGAAAAGGGTGAATGACCTAATATGAAGATGAAAATAAAGTAATTATTTGGAACTATTTTGTCTAATTATATGCCAGTAAAACTGACAACTTAAGTAAAATGGATGGATTATTTACTAAAATTTAAACTATCCAAATTAGTAGAAGAGAAAATGGAATATTTAAATCATCCTTTTCTTTTTTCACAAAAAGAAACAAATTGAACAAGCCATTAGTGAGCTCCTAAAGAAAAAAAATTCCTAGGACTAATGGATTTACAAGTTAATTTTACCAAACATTTAAAGAACAACTTACATAAACTATTTTTGAAAACTGGTAAACAAGGAGTTTTATTCCTTTTATGACACATCTTGCAAGATATCTAAACTAGCAAGAACAAACCAGAGAAAGAAAACTACAGAACAATTTTCTCTATGAATTTCATTGCAAAATTTTAAAACAACATCAGCAAGGAGATTACAGCACAAACAACATACACTATGACCAGGTGAGATTTATACAGGAATACAAGGCTAATTAAATATTAGGAAAACTATCAGAAAAATTGATAAAATCAAAAACAATTACATAGGTCATATGATTCTATCATTAGATGCAGAAAAAGCCTTTAATGAACTACAATATCCATTCCTATTAAAAACACAGGAATCAATGGAACCTTTCTTAAAATGATAAGAATTATCTATCTAAAATCAAGAGCAGGCACTGTTTATATTGGGGATAAACTTGAAGCCCTCTCAATATAATCAAGAGTGAAACAAGGATATCCATAATCTCCACTATTATTTAATACTGTACTTAACTATAATAATAAGAGAAATAAGCAATAAGAAAAAGAAACTGAAGGAATAAAAATAGGCAATGAGGGAACAAAACTATCTTTCTTTGAAGATGATATAGAGAACCCTAAAGAATCAATTAAAAAACTCTGTGTTCAGTCTTTTTTTTCAGGTAAGTTCAACTCTTCATGACCCCATTTGGATGTTTTCTTGGCAAAGATACTGGATTGGTGTGCATTTCTTTCTTCAGGAAACTGAGGCAAACAGGGTTAAATGATTTGCCCAGCTCATGCAGCTAGTAAGTATTTGAGGCCGAATTTGAATTCAGGTTTCCTGACTCCAGGCCCACCACTCTATCCATTTTGCCAACTAGCTAGCAAACTAAAAACTAGTTGAAGCAACTAATAACTTTAGCAAAATATAAATATTTCATAAATATTTATATAAATGTTACATAAATATTTGTAAACATAAATATAAATGCAGAATATAAAGATTCACATAAATCAGCAGTAGCAAGATAGAGTGAAATTACATATAAAATGATTGCAAAAAGTATAAAATATTTGGGAGCTTACCGACTCTAACCCTAACTCTGCCAAGACACATGTGGAGATTATATGACTACAACTACAAAACACATTCCACACAAATAAACACAATATAAACATACTGGAGAAATATTAATTGTTCATGGATAGACCAATCCAGTATAATAAAAATGACAATTCTACCTAAATTAATTGAACTATCTAAATTTAGTACCTACTAATCAAACCATCAATGAATTATTTTATAGAATTAGGAAAAAATAGGAATAAAATTCACCTGGAAGAAGAATAGGTCAAGAATATGAAGGGAATCAATGAAAAAAAATAAGAAAGATAGCTCAGCAGTTTGATTTCAAACTATATTACAAAGTGGTTATTATTATTATTATTATTATTATTATTATTATTTTTTGCTGAGGCAATTGGGGTTAGGTGACATGCCCAGCTAGGAAGTGTTAAGTATCTGAGACTAGATTTGAACTTAGGTCCTCCTGACTTCAGGGCTGGTGCTCTATCCACTGCACCAACCAGCTACCTCCCTAATGCGGCTATTATCAAAACAATCTGGTACTGGCTAAGAATCAGAGTGGCAGATAAAAGGAATATATTAGATATACAATACACAGTGGCAAATGACCACAGTAATCTAGTGTTTGATACTCAGAGATTCAAAATTTTGGAATTATAACTTATTTGACAAAAATTGCTGGGAAAACCAAAAAGCAATTTAATAGAAACTTAGCCTAGACCTGTGTTCTCACCATACACTTAAGTAAGGTCAAAATGAATAAATGAATTAGAAATAAAGATTGATATTATAAGTAAATTAGGAGAGCATGGAGAAATGTTCAAAAGCAATTACTGCTGTGCTAGTCAATGATCGATAAATGTGCATTAAGCACCTACTCTGTGTCAGGCCCTGGGGTCCCTGACCTGCAGGAAACCCCTCCTCTAGCCATACAAGAAGACTCAGCTGGGGTAGCAAGAAGCCATGGAGGATGGGAGAGGGAGTTTAGCAGCAAGAGCTTGGGGGTGGAAGGTGAGAGGGATGGGGTGGGCCCAGAGCCTCGGTTCCCCTTCCTGAGATCCACAAGCCTCTTTCTGACTACAGAATCAAGGCCAATTCTCTGTCCTCCGGGGATCCCATCCATCCTTTGTGGCAAGCACTCTCCCTGGCTGGTCTCAAGCCTGGATTGGCCCCTCCCACAATTAACCTTCCCCAACCTGTCCAATGCCTTCCTTGTGTTCATCACTTCCTCTCTGTAACTCGCTCTGTCTACACTGGTTTGCCTGCTGTCTCTCTCGTTAGATTGTGAGCTTTCTGCGGGAAGGGACTCGCCTCTTTTAGTCACCCCAGTGCTTAGCACACAGGAGGTGCTTAAGAAATGCTGATCGACTGAAGATGCTGAGTTTGGTAACTGGGTATTAGTGGCAAGGTCGGGCCTGGATTTGAAATCAAGCCATTCTTATTTTGAGTAAAGCATCCTCCTCTTCCCCCAACACCATTTTGTTTTTTGTTTTTTTTCCCTATTAAAAAGAGTTCTCTCTTTCCAGCCAAACTGCTGCTTGGTCAAGGGTAAGATTTGTGTGTACTGAAAATAACGGAGCGGCGTTCTGCAGCCAGTGGGTATAAATAGTCACTGCAGATGACTGAGACAATAACTGATCCACTGGGTACTCAATAAATAGCCAGTCTAATAGCTAAAGGCAGTGGGTACTCAATAGTCACTGCAGATGGCTGGGACAATTTTTTTTTTCCTTTAAACAAGTCATTTATATAAAAAGAGGAAAGTAAAGCTACAAGGATTTGGGGTTTTGCCTTGATCTTGGGCAGCTGGAAACCAAGCTGGCATCTATTTGAGGCCGAATGCTGCCACCCATCATTGAAGCCCCGAGCTCTTTCCTGAGAAAATGATGATATTGCGCAGCAATGTGGCCGTTCCTTCCGAGGCTCCTGGACTTTGTTTTGCTTTGGGTGTTTCAGAGCCATCTCTTTCCAGGGTGACGGGTCTCTGAAGCCGGGTGCCTCCAACTCTGCGGCCGAGGGACGACGAGCCTCAGGACGGCCTAGCCCACCAGTGGCTGCCCAGGCTTCCCAGAGAATGCTGCGACCGCTGTCTTTTTGAGAATAAGAGGTCATCCAGCTCTTCAGCAGCCTCCCGTCCCCTCCCAGAGAACCACAGTGAAGCAGCTGGGTCCAAGTTTCTTTTGCTCTGACTGCTGACAGAGGACTGGCCAAATGGTGAACACTCTGATGTCCCCCAAAGTTCCGGGCAGGGATGAGCGGTCCCTGGGGGCCCTAGTGGCTCTGACCACTTCGAGAAGCCAGAGGAGGGAGGCACTTCGGGCAATCATCAGATCCCAGAGGGGCCTGGACCCTGCTCGGCTGGAGGGCTCCTTGGGCGGCTGCAGGGCCATTCTGATCTGAGGAAAATGCAGGGCTGAGTCTTCTGGGCTCAATCAGGGAAGTCTTTGAGCACTCTTGGCCAGCTGAGGAGGCCCTTTCAACCCACCACTAAATGGTCCTCCAGGGACGGAGAACTGGCTGCCTTGGGAGTGCTCCACATGCCTGGGCTCCGGCTCAAGCTCCCTCTAGCCATCCCTCTACCCCAGAGACACCCCCACCAAATGCCCATCTTTGCCTGAGGGGTCTCCCTTGTGCTGGGCCTAATGCTTAGGCCAGAGTATCACTGGATACATCCTGGCTGTTGACTGATGAGCTCCAGGACTCTTGCAGACTCTGAAGTCCAGTGGCACTGGTCCCTGGGCTGGTCCGTGCACAAGACTCCCTATCGCCCACCGCTGTTCTCTGTGGTGGAACCTTCTGCCACTTCACCCCCTTCTCGACCTGAAGGTTCTAGAGAGAATCCTCCTTCCCACAAGAAGGCCTTCTTCATGTCCCTCCTTCTGGGGTCTTCCCTTTTGCTGATTATCTCCAATTGTCCCTGCCTGCAGCATGCTTCCAGAGTGGTTTGCCTGTTGTATCCACAAGGCGAGTTTCCCGGGGGCAGAAGCCGTCTCCATCTTTCTCACTCTCAAGGAGTTTGCAATCACCTGTTACACCTGCAAACACCCCTGCCCCAGACACGTACGCCCGTGTGTGAGCGCGCCGACAGAGCTGCACATAAACGTGCATTCGCCGGTGTGCACACGCACTCACTCTCCCACAGAGCATCCGGAGATGGAGGAAGGATTACGAATCCTCCTCAGATTAAAAGGCGCAAAATCCCGGAAAGGGGCTGCAAAGCCGTGCCTGGAGATGCCCGTCTGAAGTGACTGGAGGGCAGAGCCAGCGGGGCAAAGGGAAGAAACATCACGTCCTCTGTCCCTCTGCACTCTCCAACCCAGAATTTCCTGAATCTTCCGACATGTTACCATTCCAAACAGGAATTCTATGAACAAACCAACTTCGGATCTCCCTGAGGAGCTTCTGCCATCCTTCCCACAATGACTCTCTGTCTTCTGGATTAAAAAAAAAAAAAGCTTCCTTATGGTTCAGAACTGCTGAAACTCAAGGCTAGAGATTCTACATTGGGGGGGAGGGCCCAGAGCTGACCCAAGCTTGTCTCCCTCCGGCTTGGCCTGGGGGCAGGTTGGGCCGCAGAGCCTGCTGCTCTGGCGAACATGGAAGCTAAAGGGCCTGTTCAGTTTGAAACAAACCCTGCCTGAGGCCCTGGGCTGTAGAACACCCAGGCCGGGCCCTAGGATGACTGAAATGGGGGGCACAGTGGGGAGCAGGACATGAATGTGGCGAGTTAGGTGAGGGGTCCCTGCGTGGGGGTTTAGCTCTTGTGAGGTGGCTGAGCACCTCCTGGCCTGCCCCAGGCCTCCGCCTGGGTGGCCCCTGGAAGCCCCTTACAGTGGGTTATGAAGTGGTAGCCCCTGGGGTCTGGAATGCTGGTCAATAAGCTTTCCTGAGCCCCTGCTGGGCAAAGGGCCACTCCAGGCCTAGGGAGGCGCCCCAATAAACACCCACATGGGAAAGGCTGGAGAACCGCAGCAATCAGGAGGCACTTTATCTCCAAGCAGCAGGAGGCCTTTCCTCAAGAATGTGGAGGCTGGCCATGTGGCCAGTGGGGGGTGGGGCTTCCCTCTCCAGGAGCAGGGAACCCCTCCCCCCACACTTTAGCAGGGGGTCTTTGGGAGTTAGGAGGCTAAAGTGCTTCTGTGTGCAAGGAAGGCTGGGATTAGGGGAGCCTCTGGGGGAACTACTGAGCCTCTGGGAGGGAGGGGCAGGGCCCAAAGGGTCGCCACCACAGGCCCGGCACACAACGGGCACTCAGGGAAGGTTTATTGACTGACACTCCTTCAGTCCCGCCTGGAGCCCCAGAGTCACAGCAGCGGCCCTACGGCTCCTGCCCATGGCCGGCTCTCCTCTCCTGACTAAGAATCCCAAAGAGATCAACGAGGGGAACAAGCTCCTTTCTGGAGCCAGTCAACAAACATTTCTGAGGCACCCACTCTGTGCCAGGCAGCAGGCTGAGAGCTGGGGGCACAAAGAAAGGCAAAAATGGCCTCTGAGAGCTCCTAGTCCAATGGGGGACACAGGATGGAAGAGCCCCCACGTAAAGGGCAGCTAGAGCGGCCCGGTGCCGGACCAGAGCTCAAATGTGGCTTTGGCTGCTTATTAGCTTGGGCCCCTGAGCACGCCACTTAAATGCTGCCTGCCTCAGTCTCCTCATTTATAAAATGGGGATAATGGAAGCCCCTCCCTCACAGGATTATTGTGAAGACCAGAGGAGAAAACCAGGTGTCCCCAAAGTCTTGGTGCATTCTAAGCTTTAACAGCTTCTGAGGCACAAAGACTTGGGAGCGGGGAGAGCCAGTTGGTCAAGCCCGGGGAAGGCCTCCAGAAATTTCTGCAGGAGACAAGGCGGGGATGGGCTTGGCCAGCCCGCAATGGGCACCAAGGGGACAGGGGCTGGTAGGAGACAAGTTGGCCAGCCTGCAGTGGGCACTGAGAGAATGAGGAGGAGATGGGCTCAGCTGGCCTAGGGGGGCACTGAGAGGACACGGGTCTGCGGGAGAGAGGTGTGAGAGACACGGGGGAGAGGCTGAGAAGACAAGCACGAGCCCTGTAAGAAGGGAGGGGAGGGCAGGATGGGAAGGGCCCTGAGGTTGGGCCACGAAGACTCCACAGCAGAGTGGCCAGGAACTCTCTGGACCCCCAGGGGGGCCTGCAGCATCACTCCACGCCCCCTCCCCTTCCTGTTCATCCCCGGCCTGGGGAGACCCTGGCCTCTTTCTGGATGAAGCAGTGGGGGTGGGGTGGGGCTGAGCCCTCAGAGGAATTATGAACCCTCTCGGAGCCGGTCAGCCCCGGGCCTGGGCCCCTGCTGGACACACGGCCTCAAAGCAAGGAAAATGGTCTCGAAGGATGCTGGGACGCCCGGCCGGGCCACAAAGCCTAGAAAGCTCTACTCACGTGAGCAGATGTACTCGGCGAGTTTCTCGCCGTTGCCACATTTTTCTCCTTCGGCAGCCAGGCCAACTTTTCTCACTGAAAAACAACGAGAAAGCATTTCTGGACTCATCTGTGATAACATTTTGCTCGGGTGCTAAGGAAGAACTTTTTCTGATCTGGCTTTCAAGGCAGTTTGGTGGGGAGGGCGCTGATTTTGCCTCTGTTTCCTCCTCTGGCAGCCCCCAATCCCCCTACAGATTGCTAAGGGGGCTCCTGGGTCCACAAGCTCTTACAGCGTTGGGCACGGCGAGGCGGGCTGGCAGAGGGGCTGCGGCAGAAGCGCCAAGGGAAAGAGCCGAGGCTGCTCCAACAGGTGTCTGGGCAAGCCGGGCCCCGGGACACGGGCTCTGCTCAAACCCAGGCAGGCCACATCTCATGGCTCGCTCTGAATTTCTCCAAAAAGTGAACTCGGGAGCCCCAAGGGGAGGGTCCATAGGCCTGTAAGAAGCTCCCCAATGGGGACCATGAAGAGTTCCCTAAATGGAAAGGTGGAGTCCGAGCAAGTGAAGGGCCACAGCCACACTGCCAGGCCGGGCCCACGTCTGGCCCCATGTCTGGCCTGCGGCCGGGGCCGCCATGTTTTTCTTCACATAGGAGGAGGGGGGTAGAGGGGGAGGGGGAAGGGGGGAGAGGCAAGGCAACTCAGTGACATGACAAGCTATCATATAAACATTAAACTCATTTAAACGCCCCTGCAAGGAGCTTGTTGTCCCCTCCTGCTAATGGAGAGGAGGGCGGCCCTTCTTAGGCAATACTTGCTGTGCAAACTCGGTTTCGGGTTCCCGCTGAGCCCGCACACCCAGACTTTCATTTAAACCCTGCCACCGGGCAATTTGCAGCTGGGCACCAACGGGCGGAGTCCAAAGAGAAAAGACTCGCCGTCAGCTGCAAACTTTCTTGTTTGTGCAGCAGGAGCTGGGGCCTGAGCGGCTTCAGGAGAGGAGGACAAACCCAGGAGTCCAGAATGTTCGCTGGGTCTGCCCCCTGCTGAAGGCAGGCAACGGAGGCGTTGGAGAGGCCCCCTCCCTGCTCAGCCAGCAGAAGCCTGCCTGAGGGTGGGCCGGCCTAATTCAGTGGGCAACACGGCTCCCCTCTGGGGCTGCCAGGGCCTTCAGAGGTCACTCAGGCTAAGCCCCTAAGCGACCTGGGATGCAGAATGGATGGGAAGCCAAGGCCTCTAGCGGGGACCAGGGAGCTCCTTCCATCACTGGGACTGTGGCAGGGCCACGGGGGAGGTCCAAGCTGAGCCTGGGCCTTGAGTGCACAAGAGCCTCCCGCAGCTCCCTTGATGGCCCCTTCCCTCCGAAAGCCAAGGAAACGGGACTGGGTCGGGCTTCCCCATGATGCCCCGGTCCTGAGGCCCCCCAGGACCTCTTCTCACACTCACCGAGGGACGCGGTGGCCTGGCCGACCACGTACACCGGCTTGAGGCGCCATTTTTCGTTCAGAGACTTTTTCCAGACTGCAAAACAGTTAATTAAAAGCAAGCATTTAGCAGGGGGCCGTGAACACGCGAGTGGCTGTTTGGATTTTTGCCCCAGGAGGCTCTCTTAGTTTCTTCTGAACAATCTAGGAATACAGCAAGATGTGAACAACCAAAGTTTGTCGCGTAGACAAAAGCAGAACTTCACTTCCAGGCGAAGGACGAGGAGGGAGCCATGGGCGCTCTTTGTAATAATACAAATCAGAACCGCGGTTGCGAGGTGCTCTGCGTGACACAGGAACAGTTTTCCTGCCTGCAGTGGAAGCCTTTTTTATGTGTCCTTGGAAAATACTGGATGTCCATTTGCAAAGTGATGTGATGATGGAAAACTGGGCTCTTTAGAGGAAGAGAAGGAAAACTGTGGAACCAAAAATGCTGCTTAAACAGCCAAACAAACAGCGCAACTGATTCTGTTCAGGAGATAACCGTGGACAGTTTCCAAAAGACTTGTGTGTAAACGGAGGGCAAAGAAGGAACACGCTCTGGCTCCCGCTGCCACGGGGGGGGGGCCAGAAACATCTGCGCGCTGACAAACAGCCCAAAGAGAAAGCGTCCTGGCTGAAGTCACTGGGCAGCGCCTGGCGTGGCCGGCAAGAGCCTGAGAGGAGCCCAATCTGGAGAGCAAAGGGTGCAGGGGTCTTCCCCTCTGAAGGCTGCGGTTGCCCGTTCACTTTTGGAGCCATCCTGAGGACACAGGATGGAAACCCCCCACTCTTTACCCCCAGAATGCGTCCTGGGAAACCCCCCCTCCCAGCAACGGGCAGCTCGGACCCTTGTGGATGCCAGAGCCGCTGGCAGGCGTGGACGAGCTCCCTAACACCGTCCTAGGGGTGGGGAATTGCCTTTGGTGACTTCCCTCCTGGTGCTAAAGGGGCATTTCTGGGGCGGACTTCTCCCCAGGCACAGACTGCCCGGAGCCTGCATTTCCCTGAGGAGGCGTCAGGGCGCTCCCAGCCGGAGAAGGGCAGAAGCAGCAGAGAAGCCGGCTTCTCGGATGGAGCCGCTCCCCACATGCGCCCACGGGGACCCGACTTTATGGACTGAGGAAACTGAGGCCCGCAGACGTGCGGGGGCAAAGCCGGGTCGAGCCGGCCCAGGGCTCCGGCCAGGAGCCACCAGCTTTTTCTTTGGCCAAACAGGTCTCTGGGTCATCTCCAGGGGGTGATTTTCAGACCCCAAACAGGTGGGAGCCAGTCTCATAAATAAGGGGGAGGAGGAAGGAGGAGTAGGGAGGAGTCCCAGGACACCCACCCCCCAACCAGCTCATCCTGTGAGGTGAGGGAACCCCCTTTGGAGCTGGGGGGGCAGGGCTGGCAGGGGGCTCCTGCCACTGCTCCCCCCAGCCGTGGGAGCCTTGGGCGCACCTCGGCCACCACTAGCCGGGCACCTACATCTGCTGGCTTCCATCCCCCATCTGTAAACAGCTGCGAAGACCACAAGGGGCCCCTCGGGGCATCGGGTGGGGCACCAACGGGACTGGCTGAATGGGCCAAGCTCAGGACCGGGGTCTGGGAGCTCTCGGGGGAGGGGGCTCACCTTCCAGCTGGCCCGCCCTTTCCAGGGACAACTGCAGGGCTTCCACTGCGCGGCCACTGGTGAAAATGAGGCCCCCGTAAGCTTCCGGGTGAGACAGCTGTCCAAAAAGCACACACAAAGCACCCCATTAAGACCCAACAAATCAGCGAACATTTATTAAGCACCTATGGAGTACAGGCAGTATAGGCTCTGGGCCTGAAATGTCAGGCCTCCCCCAACACTCCTCTGGCTGGAAGAGGACAAATCAAAGGGCAGGAACTGGCCACTATTCAGCACGTTCAGGCTGCGGAGAAATTGTGAGAAAAATGCCGCACTGGCTCCCTCCCTTTGGCCACAGGCCCCCCAAAGGTGCTGGGGGCCCCGAATGCCGCACTGAGACTTCTGGGATACCCGGGGGCCAAACTCGCCGAGCAGCGCTTTTGTGGCAGAAAAAGCCAGAGCCTATGCGGGCGCCCGACCTCTGGGACGGACGAGCTTCTTCACAGATGGACAGCGAGGGGGGTTTCGAGATGCTTGGGAAGACTCGGGGGCGAAGGGCAGCGGAGGAGCCCTCGACTAGCCCAAGAGAGGGTGGCCGCCTGGCGGCGCCCCCCGGCGGACAAGAAAAGCCCAGCCCTGCCTGGCACTGACGGGCTCACCTTCTCAGAGAAACTCGGCAGGGACAAAAACTCGAAGGATAAAACCGGTATCAGAGTGGCTTCGAATCCGCACGATCCCAACTCCTGGGAGACAAAGGGCCACGGTGAGGGCTCAGGGCCCCAGGGCGCCCTCTGGGAGGCGGCCCTGCCTCCATCGCCCCCTCCCCCCACCCAACCCAGGCCCATGGGCAGCGCTCACCTGAAGATAGGGGTCAAGACCCGAGTCGTCCTCCTTGGCGTCTTTCAGTAACAGGACCTTCATTTTTCAGCAGAAAAGGCTGCAAGGAAGCGGGGATCCTCATTCACTCTGGGGACTCTTCCCAAGCCTGCAGGAACAGGGGCCAAAGATCCGTGGGCGTGGGGACTTCTTGGGTGAGCCAGCAGGGCGCAGCTCTGCCTTCCCTGGGGGCGGCCACTGATAAGGATGGCCAGGCCTGCAGGCTGCGTGAGATAAAGCCCAGAAGGCAAGGGCTTATGGGAGCCTGGGGAAGTCCCCCGAGCCCCAAGAGCACTGCAGGAAATGGACCTGCTACAGAGCGTGGGCCCTGAAGGACCTCGGGAAGTCATGTCACAGGTGTCTCG
The DNA here is from genome assembly GCF_048593235.1 of Sminthopsis crassicaudata. Lineage (NCBI taxonomy): Eukaryota > Metazoa > Chordata > Mammalia > Dasyuromorphia > Dasyuridae > Sminthopsis > Sminthopsis crassicaudata. The sequence goes on from NC_133618.1 coordinate 674,960,688, forward strand.
GCCCCCTCCCCCCTCAGCAGCCCAGCTGGGGGAGGAGAAGGGCCGTGTCCGTGCACTGAGAAAATGACCTGCCAATCCCTGCCCAACCAACGCTACAGGAGGAGAGGGGACCCCAGGCGGAATCCTGTCCCTTGCAAATGACTGCTGGCTTCCTTCCTGCAGGCTGCAGGTCCTGCGGGAGCCCGTGTGGAAAGCCTGGCCCTGACCGAAATCTCCTCAGCAGCAACACGCATGCAACCAAATTCTCATCATCGCCACGTGAGGTGGCTGATACGGAGACGGGCGTTATCTAACGACTTCAATGATTCTAAATGTGTCTCAAACAGAAATCCCCCCCCCCCAATGCCTAAGGAAGTAGGGGCATCCCTGAGTGGCCCGAGAATGGGACTGCATGCAGGAGGTGCCCGGCCGGGGCCCATTCCGGGCAGAAGCCACAGGGACAGCCTGAGCTCTCCTGAAACCGTCGGCCTCCATGGCCTGTTCAAGCATGGCCAAGCAGCAGCTTTTCCTGGTGCTTCATCCCAACTCTTCCTTTGGCTCGTTCTCTGCCCTCCGCAGACCCTCTGGGGACTCCTACTACTCCTGCCCTGCGCCCTGCTTTCTCCCTAGCCACGTGAAGTCTGACCGGGCTTCCTGTAACGAAGGCCGGAGCGCGGGTCACTTAGAGCTTCTCTGGGACTCAGTTTCCTCGGGGGTTAAAAACAATTTTCTTTTTTTTTTGAGGCTGGGGTGAAGTGACTTGCCCAGGGTCACACAGCCAGGAAGTGCTAAGTGTCTGAGACCAGATTTGAACTCCGGTCCTCCCTACTCCAGGCCGGTGCTCCATCCACTGCGCCCCCTAGCGGCCCCGTGTGCTAAAAACAAAAATGCCCAGATCACCCTGGCTGTATTTAAGTTGTACCATTTCAGGACGAAACTAGTCCTGGGCACGGGGAGCTGAGCTCCTTTTAGGAGAAATTACGGGAACACAGAATAGCAAACTCAAAATGAAGACAAGGTACCCAGCTGGTCAGGAACATAAAACAACTGAGCTGAGCCTTGGGGGGCACAGGGGGCGCCAGGGGTTAAGAACTGCAGAGGTGCCCGGTATGAGGCAGAGTACTGCACCCGGAAGGCGCCCAGGGGGACGTGGGCCAGCCAGGTGGTCGTCAGTGGGCACTCGGCCTCATGGGCAGCTGTGAGGCTCAAGGGGGATCGGTCCATAAAGCGGTTTGCCAACCTCACAACAGTATGTAAATGCCCGCTGTGACAGGGGCTCACTGCCCTCTAAACTGTTTCCAGATATTATTGCGTTATGAGAAGTGAGGAACAGGGGCCGCTAGGGGGCGCGGTGGAGGAGCGGAGTTCGAATGTGGCCTCAGACACTTATCATTTCCTGGCTGTGTGACCCTGGGCAAGTCACTCAACCCCAGCCTCAGGGGGAAAAAAAGAAAAAAAGACCAGGCTGATTTCAGAGAAGCCTGCAAAGACTTACAGGAGCAAAGCAGGAGAACCCGGACACAGAGGCAGCCACCCCAGCCGGGATCAGCTGGCATGGGCGTGGCTCTTCTCGCACTTCAGGGATTCTAGACAATTCCAATAGCCTAGAGATGGAAAATGGCATCCAAACCCAGGGAGAACTAGGCAGTTCCGCGCCCGGTATTTCCACCTTTGCTTTGTTTTCTCGTACCACGTGACAAAGGTGGAAACCATGCTTAGTGCACACATTTAAGCTACAGCAGACTACCCGCTGCAGTCTAATTTACTAATCAGAGTGCTTAGAGACATAATAATTTCCTTAAAGGATGACTTGGCTGCATCCTGAAAACTCTGCTCTGACGTCTAATTGGTGTTTAGAACTGGTGATTCTTTAGGACTGAGTTACTTCATCTCCATTTAATTTTAATTGTTTCTTCAGTGGATATTTATTGAATTTTTATTGTACTGCAGTCTATAAAACAGACGCATTTAATATTTTGACTTTTTTTGCACATTTGTGAGGTTTTTTGCCTTATTATATGACCTTTTTTTTTTTGGTAAAGATGTTCTATACAGATGATAAATATGCACAGTCCCTTTTATTTCCATTTGAAAGTCTCTGGAGATCAAATCAAATTCTTTTAAAATCCTATTTAAGTCCTCCACTTATTGTTGTGCTTATTTTGGTTAGATTTATTTAGGTCTAAGAGGGTCATATTTCTTCCTCTAAATCATTTAAATTTTCCTCTACGAATTTAGATGTCATGTCATTTGGGGTGTGTACGCCCCTGTTCCCCGTTATTCTCTTTTATATATATATATATATCCCCCCCTCCCCCAGCCCAGGCAGGGGGCTGTGACTTGCCCAGGGTCCCACAGCCAGGAAGTGTTAAGTGTCTGAGGTCGGATTTGAACTCGGGTCCTCAGGACTTCAGAGTTGGGCTCTATCCACTGCGCCCCCTAGCGGCCCCGTTATTCTCTTTTAATTAAGTCTATTCTTACTATTTTGTCTGAGATCAGGACAGCCCCCCCCCCCCCCTATACTTCAGCTGAAGCATAACAAACGTATTCTCTTCCAGCCCTTTATTTTAACTGTCTTTTTGTTTAAAGTGTTTCTCGTAAACAATGGTGGATTCTGTTTTCAAATTCATTCTTTCATTTTGTGGAATTCTGTTCCTTTTTCCGGGTGAATCACCCGTTAACACTGAATCGCTAAGCCCCCTGGGTGGCGCTCTCTCGTACTTTGGTCCCTTCCCCCTCTTTATAAAGAAGAGGGTGAGGGGCTCAGCATTAGCGCCCCGGGGCGCCCGGGTCTGCTTCAGCTCCACGGTAAATAACAAAACTTAATCATCTTTCTCTCCTTTTGGGCTCCTCTTCCAAATCAGCCCCCCTAGAGCTTGTGTTTGAGTCTTCCCTCCCTAGATGACGCTTCCTCGCGCCCCTTCCCGGGGTCTCCGGTAGGGGGAGGGGCTGGGCTGAGCTCTGGAAGCGTCCGGATACCCCTCGGCCTGCTACGTTCGGCGGTGCCCCCGAGGAAGGTCAAGAAGCGGCCCCCAAAGACCCGACACACTGAGCTGCCACCTCTCCCCTCGGCGGACTCCCCCGGCTCTTCCTCCTGCTTCGGTCTCCCCGGACCTCGGCCTGTGCCGCTCTGGGCTCGGCCCTGGAGCCTCGGAACAAAACCTCCCAGGCGGCCGATCCAGGGTCAGACTGTTCCCAGCCCTGGCCCCGGGTTAATGCACTCTGGTGACCTGAGTCCGGGAAGGGAGAGCAGGGGCGGGATGGGAAGCCCCACAGCCCAGGGCGGCCCCGCCTCCATCAGCGTCAGTGGGCGGAGCACGTGAATGGCAGCTGGAGGCGGGCCAAGCACTTTCCACCCAGCGGCACCGGGGCTGCCCTCTCCGCACAGAGGAAGATACGGAGGCCAGCGGGATCCCGCGGCGCCATCACTCTGGGGGGCCCAGGGTCCCTGTCCGGGGGATTCTCGGGGACTGCACGGAGCACCCTGGGGCTTCAGCCCTGGAGGATGGGGCGCCTAAGGGAGACTCTGAAGCCCCAGTTCAGATCCTGCCCAGATGTTACCAGAGGTCCCGGCACCTACCTCCGGGGCTCCCGGGGCTCACTGGGGCTGCCGGTGCAGGCCTTCCCGGGCTTCGTGGACACCTGTGAACACAAGGCCGGCGTTAGCCGGACAGCCACGGCGGGCGCTCTCCCAGGGACCCCATGTGGCCACAGACCCTCTGGTCCCGGGGGACCTCTGGTTTGACCCTGGATCCTGAGATCCTTAGTGACCCCTGATTGATCCCGGAGGCAGGGATCCTAGGGGATCCCTGATTTACCCTGGATCCCCGGGTCCTAAGTGACCCCTGATTGATCCCCGAGTCCGGGATCCTAGGGGATCCCTGATTTACCCTGGATCTCCGAGTCCTAAGTGACCCCTGATTGATCCCCGAGTCCGGGATCCTAGGGGATCCCTGAATTACCCTGGATCCCCGGGTCCTAAGTGACCCCTGATTGATCCCCGAGTCCGGGATCCTAGGGGATCCCTGATTTACCCTGGATCTCCGAGTCCTAAGTGACCCCTGATTGATCCCAGAGGCCGGGATTCTAGGTGACCCCTGCTTGACCCGGGATCCCGGATTCCCTCATTTCCTTCGGTCGAAGGTGGCGCTCAGTGACCACGAGGGTGTCGCTGGCCAGCCCTGCGGGGTGGGGGCACGGACCTAGAACCATGACATCGGGATAGAGCCTGGCCAAAGACCTCAGTTTCCCGGACAGTAAATCCAAGCAGCAGCGCGAGGGCCTTACGTAATACGCGCACGGACGCAGGCGCACGCGCAAATCCGTCTTCCTCACTCCCCTCGGAAGGAGCGAACCACTGTCAAGACGCGGGGGGGGGGGCCCTAGCCCGTCGCGCCGCAGCTGGGAGCAGCAGCGTCCGACAATCCAAAACGGGTTCGGGACACGGTCTCTCGACTTGACAGAGCCCAGAGCGCCCTGGAGCCAATCGTCTTCCGCCTTTACGCCAACAACTCCCCCCGCCCCCGCGCATGGGCCGCCCCGGAAGTCCTAACCCGGAAGCATCTGAGCAGCCGCAGCGGGAGCGGAGCAGCATGGCGTCCCAGGCGAAGAGGCGTGCGCTGGGCAGCCGGCAGCCGCGGGCCCCGGGAGCCCGGGCCCCGGAGGAGCGCGAGGAGATGTCCGAGGACACCGACGGGAGCGGCGAGGAGAGCGGCGGCAGTGACGAGGAGGACGAGGAGGAGGAGGACGAGCTCGTCAACCAGGTGCTTGTGGGGGCTGCTGCAGGCGCTCGGTGACATCACCGCGTCAGCCCCTGAGTGGCAGAGGTCTCTTTCTCCCCCCCACCCCCCCGCCCCCCCGCCCCGTGACGGGGCCTGGCACCCGCGGGGCAGCCCGGAGTGCTCCGGAACAGATCGGGGTTGGGTGCGCTCGCTCCTTTACAAGTGGGGAAACTGAGGCAGGGCGGGGGAAGGGTCGGGGCTCTTAGGGAAAGCCTGCTGACCCCCTCCCACCCCCAAAGCCGCAGCTGCCTTCCAGTGACCGCAGTGTCGGTGCGTAGGGAGAGTGTGTGCGTGCGTGTGCGTGCGTGTGTGTGTGTGTGTGTGTATGTATGTGTGTAGGTGACGTGCACCGGGCTTCCGTGTTTGTGCTCTTGGGTATATGTCACGTGCCTCTCGGAACACGCGTGTGCGCGCGCGGGTGCAGCGGTGTTGGGGAGCACGGTGGTGTGCGCGCACGCCAGCGTCTGGCCTTACGTGCGGGTCTGTGCGCTCCGGGCGTCCGCGCATGTCGGCGCCGCTGTGTCCGCCGGGATGCCCAGAGGTCTGGGGAGACCAAGTCTGTGCCCGCAAATGTGTGTTGTGACCTGTGGTGTGTGCGCTCCCGTGGACATGCTCGTGCGTGTGGTGTGGATCCGGGGACACGGGTATGTGGAGAGGGTGTGTGCGCTTGTGTACCGAAGTGTCTGTAATAGACACCCGTGGGTGTGCGCATATTATACAGTGTACACGTGCATAGTACAGCATGGGTGCGTTGTGTACTTGTGTACGTGTGTTCCTAGAGTGTATTGTGTAGCACGTGTGCAGTGTACGCATGGGTGCATCGGTCCATACTTGTGGACGCACCGTGTGTGTGGTGTGACATGGGTGCGTTGTGCATACAGTGCATCGTGTGTGTGTGTGTGTGTGTGTGTGTGTGTGTGTGTGTGTGTGTGTGTGTGTGTCCGAGGTTGTAGGGGCAGCAGAGAACAGGTGGGTGGGGGAGGGCGCGCAGGGGACAGTGGGGGCCTTGCAGAGTTCCGGTCTGTGTGGGTGGAGGCCTGAGCCGGGGAGGGCCACGCCTCATCCAGGGGCCTCGCGGAGGTTTGACCAGAGGAGCCCCCCGGTGGTCCTTGGGGGGATGCTGGGGCCCATCCCCGGAGGAGGCGTGTGGTTCAGGGAGGGCCGGGGCTCAGGATTTGAGAACCGGAGACATGACTCTGGGCAGCGCTCGGGGAGCTCTGCTTGGCCTGTCCCCAGGAGGCGGGAGGTGGTCTGGAGGCCTGGGCGGGGGAGGGGGGCCGTGTGACCGTGCCCTCTGCGCCCTTTGCAGGAGGTGAGCGTTGAGTTTGAAGCTCATTCCATCTCGAGCAACGACTTTGACGGAATAAAGAAACTGCTGCAGCAGGTGAGAGCGGGGGCGGATGCCGACCTTCAGTTCTGGGCTGAGTCTGTGAGAGCACCTAGAAGTGTTCATGGGCGGGGGACCTGCCTCTGTCTGTGCCCGGTGCAGCCTCTCAGGCCCGAGCTTGTTTCCGTCTGTTTCCAGCTCTTCCTCAAGGCTGCGGTGAACGTCGGGGAGCTCACCAACCTCCTGATACAGCAGAGCCACGTTGGCAGCGTCATCAAGGTGAGAGGGAGGCGCTGCCGCGGGCGTGGTGTAAGCCCGGGGCCTCCCCTGCTTGGTTCTAGACTGTTCTCCTGTCCGTGTTGTGTCTTGGGGGGGTGACCCAGAAAGGAGAAGTGAGGACGGGGGGAGGGAAGGAGAGGACCGGAGGCAGCCGTGATCCCGGCCAGGAGCTGGGTGATGGCAGTGACGTTCCCTGCTCCGCCCCCCGTGCAGCGGGAGGGCGCCACCCTCGGCCGGCCTGACAGCCCAGCGCTCGGAGCCGTCTTCCAGGGCAGGCGGAGCGAGGGGAAGCCAGAGATTGGCTCTGGTCAGGACCGCGCCTGCGGCATTGAGGGGAGGGCTCTCACCGGGGGCTGGGGGTGTCTGGCCCTTGAATAAGGTGGCTCAGGACAGCAGGACTAGGAGGCAGGAACCGCGCTGGGCAGAAGGCCCCGGGCCAGCAGATGTGCGTGCCTTCCACCGGGGCCCCTGCCCAAGCCTGGCGTTTTGGTCCGGGGCATTAGCTGGCACCGAGACAGCGTCCCGGCAGGGTCGGCTTCGGTTCTGCTTTTCGTTCTTCCCTGGGATGTTGCGCTAACAAGCAGAAAGAGAACTTTGTGTTCGTGTGCAAAAGGGACCGCAGCCCTCCTCTCATCTCGTTCGGGGCCTGCAAAGTGGCGCTTTCTGGAAAGGGCCGCCAGTCTTGACTTGCTGCTGGAGCCTCGAGGCCTCGGAGCGCCTGGTGTCCCAGGACGCGCCTCGTGGGGCTTCAGGCCTTCCGTTCCACTTTACAAAGCCAAGGAGCAGGCCGCAGATTCAGCGGAGCCAGCCGATTTTAATGCCAGTTCAAATGAGCCCATTTTCTGCCGAATAACCTTTTAGAAACGGAAGAGACGGCGGTAGTCACCGAGCCCCCGGTGCGTCTGGCTGACGAGCAGGGCCCTTCCAGTCACACGTGACGTCAGAGGTAACCCTGACTGCCCCACTCCTAATTCATTCTTCCGAACCCAAATCTAAAACCTCTCCTCTTCAAACAGCAAACGGATGTTCCAGAAGAAAGCGACGAGGAGGATGCTGAAGAAGAGGAGATTTTCGGTTTCATAAGCCTCTTGAATTTAACCGAAAGAAAGGTCAGCTCCGTGGGCTTGTCTGAATGTGACCCTTCCCGTTAGGCATTGCTGCCAATTCCAGTGGCGTCTGCTCTTGTAATTCCCTCTGAAAACACTTTTTCGTTACCTGCCGTCAGTAGATATCGGGATTGTTTTCTGCAGCAAAGTCGCTTCTTAAAGTGGTTGTTCTCCTGTTAAACACTGGCTTGTTCTGGCCACATTTCTGCTCCTGGCCCTGGTTTTAGGGGCTCCCTGGTGCAGGTGGGACGTTAATATTTATGATCTGGAGATTGTCCCATTAAGGTCAGTGAGCTTATTGGTGACAGTTCATTTTGTTGTTGTCATTTATCATTAATGTCATCATTCATTTTGTTTTAGTCAAGAGACATTTATTTAAGCGCTAGCACTGTGCTAAGCACGGGGGACACAAAAGGAGGTATAAGACAGGCCCGACTAGCCAGGGGCTCACAGGCTAATGGGGGAACCACATGCAAACATGCATACAAAGCTAGTGGAGAGGGGATAAATAGGAGACGATTGGGAAAGAAAATGGCATTCTTGTTGGGATTTGAGGACCCTGGGAAGCTAGCCGGTGGCGATGACAAGAGGTGGCTTGTTCCTAACTTAGATTCTGAGCACCTTTCAGGCTTTAATGATAATTCAGAAGCCTCTCCCTATCGCTGACCAGGTGTTCGGTAAATCCCCAGCCACGGGAGAATGTCCCCTAGAGACCAGAGCGGGCCCTCGGGCCCAGACTCCTCAAGGGAAGTAGTTAGAGCTGACTTTCAAGCATTCCCATGTCCGTGGCTGGTCTCTAATACAGAGGAAACCTTCTTTTCGATTTCCAGGGTACCGAATGTGCCGAACAAATTAAAGAGTTGGTTCTGAGCGTCTGTGAGAAGAACTGTGAGCAGAGTGTGGTCGAACAGCTGGATAAGCTCTTAAATGATGCTACCAAGCCTGTGGGCTTCCTGCTAAGTGAGAGATTCATTAATGTCCCACCCCAGATCGCTCTGCCCATGCACCAGCAGCTGCAGTAAGAGACTTTCTAAAAATCACTTCCAAACGGGCATTTTTTCCCAAATGGTTTCAGAAATGGGATCTAAATGGAAACGTTGATGCAGAAAGGAAGAGAGAGAAGGCTGGCGAGGATTGAAATAGCTGAGGAATGAAAGCAGTAGGATTAATGGGGCGAGTTGGTCTTTACCGGGAGAGCTGTAGCTAGAATCACTTAATTCCCTGCTTATAGAATCTTAATATGGTCCTTATTTGGGAAAAGACTTCAATTTTAGGTTCAGTTGCTCTTTCTTACTCGTTAAATTGATATAATGACCCCTCTCCATATATCAGAAATATCTTTCCATTAAAAAGCCTGAATTTTCCCATATAAAATTTAACCATATAAATTTTGGTGCGCATCAACTAAATATGCAGATTCATTTGTATAAATAAATACAAGGAATCTTGTTAAAAAAAAAAAAAAAAAGAAGATGCAGTCATGAACAATAAATTCCCCTGGGGTGCTTGATCTGAAAACAATAAAACCGTATCTCTGACTTCAGAGATGATCTTTTTAACGGCCACATTTAGGTAATGGAAGGCATAAAATACACGTCTGACACAAAGGGATCTCTGACTGCTATTGGTGCTCTGGTGGGGTCTTGAGGTGATCCAGGGTCAGAGACCAGTGGGGAGGCAGCTGCCCCTTGGCTGTTACTAGTTTTTCTTATGGCTTCTTTGTGGGTGTGGGACTCCCTTTGGGAACCTCTCTACCCATCTCTTCCTTCATCTTGTTCTCGCCTCCCCCAATTTGCTGGTTGTCTTTTGGTCAGGCGGCTTCGTGCCGTCCGGGTTCGTTGGGTCTGAGATGCTTCAGGTCCCTGCAGAGCCAGGATTCCAGCGGGTATAAGTGGGGGGCGGGATGGGCAGATCTTGGCAGCAGCCAGATATGCCACGGGGCACCAAGTCGGGTAGACCCAAGTTTAAATCCCGCTTTGGACCACATTTGCTCAGTGTAAGAAGGGGGATAATAACAGCATGTTATAATATTTAAGAAGTCTTTAGCACAGTGGCCCATAACCAATAGGTGTCCATCAATGTGTATTTCCTTCCCTGCTGCATTCTTGCCTAGAAAAACAAAGAGTGTCATCTAACCAGCTTTTTTTCCTTCCAATATGTATTTTAATGTATTGAAACTGAAGTGTTTCAGGGCAGTGTGGATGCCAGGGTCTCTAGTGCCCTCCTGAACTTCCAGGTTCCCAGTCCCTCAGACCCCAGCCCAGGAAGCCCCTGCCCACAGTGGACTCAGGCCAGAGGCTTTCCTGTTGCCAGGGAGCTAGTGGTGGGCGATTACTCCTGGCTGGCTGGAAATCTAAGTTTTATTCCTTGTCTAACTCCCTCATCCTCACACCACGGGCATATCAGTAGGCAGAGTGTGTGCTGGGTGGTTCTTCTGCGGGTGTTGATGGCTCCCGTGTGTCCCTCGCTCTGCAGGAAGGAGCTCACGGAGGCCCAGCAGGCCAACCAGCCTTGTGGGAAATGCTACTACTACCTCCTGATCAGCAAGACGTTCCAAGAGGTCTCGAATTCCAAGAAGAAGGGTAATGCGCCCCAGAAAGAAGAGCTCATGTTCGCCAACGCAGAGGAGGAGTTCTTCTATGAGGTAAACCTGGGTACCACAAAAGGCACTGGGTGGGCTGGCTCCCAGGCTGCTCTGGGCCGGCCGCTCAGTCTAAATTCCACAGGATTCATTGTCTGAGGGAGTTTGCTCTTGGAAGTGAGTTCCTTATGAGAAGGAAGTCACTGCTCTAGTGTGCTCACATTGTCTTTTATAAGGGACGTTCTTTTTATAAATTTTTTGGGGGCAGAGGGTGGTGTTTTGATTGACAGTGGATTCTGGAGCCCTTGTTGAGCTCCTTGATACCTTTTAGGGGTTGGGGATAGGCTGCTGTACCCAAAGCCTGGACCTTTGACGGTTGGTCACATATGAAAGACTTTATGGTAACCTTTCTGACCATCATGCCTGGGAAGTCAGTCCTGAAGCCCTGAGGGTCTCATTCTATCACTGTCCAGAAGGATGGAGGGTGTCCTGAGCAGCCCCTGGAAGGGCCTCCACCATAGGCTGAAGGAGAGTGTCTGAACCTGGGATTTTCGTCCTCATGGGAAGTGGGAGATTGGCGGGGAAGCCTTGTCTGAAGGTGACTGGAGACCTTCAAGGCCAATCCTGGCATCTCCCAGACAAGGGGGCGAGGACTTGTGGGGTCAGAGATAGCTTCTGTTGGAGGACAACTTTTGAACCCTAATCTCCTAAGCCTGTGCCACTCTCCATCATTAGACTGGCCCAAGGTCACCTACCATCACTTTTAAAGAGGAAACTTACAACAAACAAACAGCTAGGAATTTTAGGTTGAAATGCAGCGGGGGTAGGTGCTGTTTTTATCCCCATTTTACAAACTGGTATTCTGAGGCTGGCGTTCAGGGACTTGGCCAAGCCTTAGAGCAGAGTCAGGGCTGGGGGCTGTGGAGCCTGGCTCCCGGGAGTAAGCGGCGTTGAGGCTGGGAGCAGCCTGCAGTGTGCCCAGTGGCTCCTACGGCCCTTGGGCCTTTATTCGTCGGGGAGGAGGTGTGCTAACTAGGGTTCCTTTCTCTTGCCTTAGAAAGCCCTTCTGAAATTCAGCTACTGCGTGCAGGAGGAGAGCGGCCTGGCGCTGGGAGGCAGCTGGTCTTTTGACGACTCACCCATGAGGCCCCTGAGGACAGTCATGGTGATTCCGGCCAGCAGGATGGGCTCGGTCATGGAGGCTCTGCGCGAGTACCTGTCCGTCTAGGGCATGTCTGCCGCCCGCGAGGGGCTTGCTTCCTGATGGACCCCCTGGAGAGTGAAGGGCTTTGAGAACCCGTATATAACAGAGGAGCTGGATGGTTCTAGCACCATGGCCTTAATATTTGGGTTTTACAAATTTTTTTTTTTTTTTTGGTCAAATGTACCCCCGGGCTTGTGCAACATTCATTAAAAGCTCATTCCTTTCTCCAAAAGAAATAATGCACAGGCTAGGAATTTTAAAAACTGAGCAACGACTGTTTGTTTATTTGGGTTGCTTCAAGGATGTACAAAGAGTTTTATTTGTACAAAATTATCTCGGCCAACTGATTTGTCTCGCCTCTTGTCTCTGTACATCCTTCACGTTGACAAACCACTACAATGATTAACTTTGGGTGTTTATTGCACATCCTGTTTAGTGTGTACTGAGTAGAATTGAGGTTTCAGTCACTGAATGACGCACCGCGGCTCGGCAGAAGCTTCTGGGCACTCTTCGCACACTTTCTCTTTACTCGGCTTCTGGTCCTTTTTCACCGTGGAGATGGGCGATAAGTGATTGATCACTTGCTGCAGAATATCCTTACTCTCACTGGGAGGCAGATTACTGAAATAATACGGTGGCGCCAACTGCATGAATCTGTGGGAGCAAAGGAAGAAAGGCCTTGGTAAGTGATAAATACCAAACCTCTGCAGAGCTCCCTAACGGAACGGGAGCTCATGTGTGCCACCGGATGCAGAACCCCCAGAGCAGTTGGCGGTGAGCCAACGTCAGGCGACCCGTGCGGGTTTGGAGGACAAATGGACACACTCCTTACTGAGCATGCTGGGAAAACCCAGGATGGGCCATTTCCTTAAAGATTCTTTGTCAGGAGTGTGTATTGGAGGATTTCCGGTGGCTGCGCCATGAGAAGAAGCGCCCTGGGTTTCTCTCTGCAGTTTTTTAAGGCCAGAATGTTGAAAAGAGTCTGCCGCTTCAGGAACCCTCATTCTCAGGTCTGCCTTTTGGGCAGAGGCTCAACCTTCTGAGAAGGTTTTTAAAGTGCAAAGATTAAACTTCATTGGGTTACAAAGGAAACTATGGATACTGAAACTGTATCAAAAGACTTTTTTTTTTTTTTTTTTTAAGGAATCATGTTCATAGACCTAGCTAAAGCAGCCCTGCTCTAGTAGGACAGCCACTGAAAATACCTATTTGAAAGCAGAGGCTTCCAAACCTCTTTGGGTCCTAACCTTGGAAAGTCATTTCATGATCCAGCCATTGCCACGTGGAAGTGGAGGCCAGTGGCCTGCAGGGGGAGCCATGGCCAATAAAGTGGCTCCATTTTCTTAAGGCTGCTTATGCATTTTGTTGTTAGCGGACTATTTTTGAACAAAAGTTTTCAAAATACACTTTTATCCCAAACATCACATTAATTATTAATAAAGTGTCACATTAATATAATTGACTGGTTGTCTGATATTAAGCTTCAGGGAATTTTCTGGGAGAATATTCTGGCAGAGACTTTAAAAGTGACCTTTGGCACCTGTGCTTCAGCCACTCTCTTTCCAGCTGAGAGCGGAACTAGCTTTCTAAAGCTGTCCCAGAGCTTCCCCTCCCCATTAAATGCTGCATTAAGTGCTGCAAGGGATAGCCGTCCTTCCTGTCCAACCTCCGCTGGGGCCATCCCTGGAGTTCTTCCGGAGAAACCTGAGCCTAGCGATTGGTGAATCCCTCTTAGGTGACAGGGCCCTTCAGCAGGCTCTGGCGGGAGAACTGCTGAGTTTCTAGGACACTCTTCCCCCCAGCCCCATCTCTATCATGTCACTGGCTTGGAGGGAAGGTGTTATATCATGTTTGCCGTGTCTGGTGGTGTATGGCCATTTGGGACACATCTGGGGAAGCACAGGCGCTTAGGATTGGACAGTGGAGGACTTTCTGCCCTAAGGAGGCCCGAAGAAGGGCTGGAGTGTCAGGACCAGCGATCCCCTGTGCCAGCCCCACTTACAGCTCGGGAGAGATTTCAGAGATGATCTGGATGCAGTTGTTCTCAGAAATGCTGAACGTGTGGAAGACCACCCACTCTGGGATCTTCTTCATGTCATAGTAGCATGAAAGGGGGTGCAGCTGAGCCACCTGCTTGTGGGTCAGCATCAGGTAGTTCCCCGATCCATCGACATCCCGAGCAATCTGAGGGGGTGAGGACAGCAGAGCATCCTGGTCACCCACGTTTCAGGACTTTACAGACCCACAGCCCAGTGACTTGAGGTAGACCAGGTGACAGGAGGAACTTGCTCAGTCCCCTATCTTGGGGCTGCACCAACAAGCCTTCAGCACCAACTCCTGGGAGTCTCGGGTTCTTTTGCACAGGCCCCTGCCCCATGCTGCCCCCAACCCTTCCCCATCCATGTGCCATGGCTCATCTTTCTCCAGCAGCTCTTGCACCTTCCCTAGACCCAGGCTCAGGCGGCCATCCCCTCCCTCCCAGACTGTCCCCTCGCCTCGGCTGCATTCTCTACTGGAGCATCCTCGAGCATGACTGGAGCTGCTACTGCAGAGCCAGAGTGCAGAGAGCGCAGGCCATGGGCCAGGAAGGACGGCGGGTCTGAGAGGAGCTGTCCTCCTGCAGCCCCTCAAGGCCCCTTTTAGGACCTAGCTGACACCCCCTCCCCCCAGGCACACAGGAACAGTTTGGTGTCACCTTTGAAACTGCATTAGTAGGGGCACAAGCTGGTGGTTGATATAGTGACGCTTCCCTCTTCCCATCAGAGCGGGCGGCCCTGGGAATCTTGGAGAGATTTATTTTCTCTCTGATGCCGCGGAGATGAAGGCTGTTGTGGATCTTACCTGCATAAAGTAACCGGCTATGAGAGCTTTCTTTATGTTCAGGGTGTTTTCCTTTGAGCCAAAAGCCGGCTCGGAGTAGGGGAGCTCAATCCGCTTGACGATGTCGAAGAGCTCGTCGCGGATGCTCTCCGCCATCCTGAGCGCCGGCAAGCTGAGAAAGTGATCCGCGCACCATTTCTCTACAAAGTCTGAGGGAAAAGGGCAAGAGGCCTCTGAGAAAAGCTCCCAGACAACGCAGGCCAGAAGGAGCTGGCTCAGGGTCATCTGGCTGGAGGCACAGCTAGGACGTGGCCGGATCCTGGAGGCCAAACACCCTCCCGGCAACATGTCTGCACCACCCTGGGGTCAACTTGGATGTGGGGGAAAAGGGGGACTTCTTTGTAGTTCCTGGTCCCTTGATAAGGAGAGGGCTGCTCAGACACAGCAGACTTCTAGAGGCTCCTTTTCCTAAGAGAACTGGGGACCCGACCCGCCGGTCTGCGCCAACACCCCGCAGTCTCCTCAAATTCAGAAAGAGAATGAGGGCGAGCTCGCGGGGGATTTCCCCACCCCTCCTCCTCCAGGTTTACACGGAGATTCTGTCTCCTTGCACTGAAATGTGGGTGTCGCTGGGAGCCCAGCTGGTTATGGGCTTGTGGGGATCCCACCAACCTGGTGAGGCGGGGAAAGCACGGCTGTTCCTGCCAACCGCCGCAGCCAACAAGAGGCTGGGTGTGCGTGTGTCCCTATGTTCTGTGTTGTATATGTTCTCTCCTTGTGTTGTACATGTTCTCCATGCATGTTGTGTGTGTACATTCTGTGTGTTGTGTTGAGTATGAGTGTATGTTGTGTGTACACATGTTTTGTGTGGTGTAGGTTCTCTCCTGTGTGTGTTGTACACCTTCTGTGTGTGTACGCGGTCTTTGTGTTTATGTTCTCTCCATGTGTATAGGTTCTGTGTGGTTTTTTCTGTATCTATGTTCTCTGTTCTGTGAAAATTCTGTGTACATTCTCTCTGCACATGTGTGTGTATGTTCTGTCTGTGAGAGTCTATGTTCTCTGTCCGTGCCCGTGGAGGCCGTGGCCAGAGCCACGGCGTCCAAGCATGGCATGGGCCGGGGCCCCTAGCAGGCTCGGCCCCCATCCCAACCCCCAATGAGGTCCTCCCCTTGCCCAGGGAGCTTCCTCCCGTAGTATCCCCGGGGGGCCAGAGCCCGCTCCCCGTTTACTTTTGGGCGGGAGAGATGCTGCACTATGGAAACTGGTCTGGATGCACGGCAAATGAACTCTGAGGGACTGCCCGCCACAGTCGGCTCGGTCCTCAGGAAAAACAGGGATTAAACAAAATAATGAAGCGCTCTGCCATGTTGCTCCTAGTTATTTTTCAAACATTTACTCACTTCCTCTATAGTTTCTACTGTATATACGTAAGTTTGCAGTGTATCGTAGCACACACTCACTCACACACACACTCACTCACTCACACACTCACTCACTCACACACTCACTCACTCACACTCTCTCACACTCTGCCCAATGAGCCCCAAGTGGTTGAAGAGTCAGTCACGACTGAAAATAACCCAATGAGGGCGACCTGGCTCAAGGCCAGGTGGAAGCTTGGTCACAGGGGACTGGGGGCTGCATTCAAATGCAAGGAAGCTCTGGCCCCTTCCTTGGATCCAGAGACTCCGTCTACTGTAAAAAGGTCCGGTAAATCTAGCCCTGGGCAAAGGGCGGCTGCTCGGCAGGAAGCTCAGAAGCTGGCGCCAGTGGTGAGGGCGTGGGTGCCACGGGAGGGCCCGACCCTGTGAAGGCTGGATAGGCTCCACCTTTCCCAGTAGCAGACCCCTGTGCCCTTGCATCGGTGTCAGGCCAGCTCCCTCTCCTTGAGCTCACTGCACACGAGAAGCCCTGGGGGAGGCTTGGGCATCAATGCCATTCTCTCTGCGGGTCACCAGGCACCCAGGCCGCCTCCAGGCCGGCCTTTGCAGACTTCCACCTGCCCCCCGCAGACCTGACAGAGATTCTCAGATTCACTGTAACTTCCCAGGTCACCAGCAGTGGTTCAGCCACTCCGTTATTCCCCCCCCCGGGGGGGTGGTACTCTCCAGGGCTGATGCACTCCACTTGGGTCATTGGCCCCCACCATCTGGGCCACGTGCCCAGCACACAAGGCCCATCTCCTCCCCAACACATCCTTTCCTGCCGTCCATGCTTCCCTAAGCTTGCTTCCAGGGTCTGTGCTCTTGGGCACCCCATCAATCATCCCCCCACCCTCAGAATGGTTTGTTTCAGAGGCGCCCCCCATGTCTGGCCCCCCTTTATTGTTTTTCTTTTGCATCCCTTGTTGGGGACTGTCTGACACGACAAGCAGGTGACTCTGGACAACTTCCATCACCTTGGCCTGCCTCAATTTCCCCAAAGGTCAAGGGAGGACACTACGAGCTTGACCAGCCGTGGCAGTGGTAAAGGTCCCATGAGACCACAACTGCAAGCAGCCCCCATCACTACACTGGAGAAGGCAGACAGAAGATAAGCTCCAGAAAGGGGGGCAAGGCGGGGCCGGGGAGGGTCTTCCCTGCTTTTCTTGGGGGACTGAACACACACTCGTCAATCGAGTGACTCCAGGAATAGACCAGAGGCTGGCGGGCCCTGGATTCAGTGGCCCCTGGCAAGGGGCAGGAATGGGCAGGGTGGCCCCAGGAGAGGCTCAGTGATCAGTGGCCAGTTGGATCCAGAGCTCCTTGCTGCTCACTGGGGTGCGCTCCCTGATGTTCTCTCTGCAGACATCCCCACCCCCAGCTCAGCACCTCTCTCCCACCTCTGGGAGGACACCCCTTCCTCTTGTTCTCCCCTCCCCCAGCCCTGAGAGGCCTGGGGCCCCCTAGAATGCCACCCAGCAAGCATCAAGTGCCTGCTGTGTGCCGGGCTCTGAGGGGGTTCTCTGAGGGGACTCACAGCCCCCCAATGTCCTGCGCACAGTTCTCCGCCCTGGCCACAAGGCACGCTCTCTAACTGGGGAAAAGGCAGTGGGAAAACCCTGCGGCAGAAGGGTTGGACTGCCCGGCACTCACTTACTCTCGCTGGCTTCCTGGTAAGCCTTGTACACGTTGAGGAGCGTCAGGTGGTCGCCGTCTGGGTGGGAGAGGTCCGTCCTCCGCTGCCAGGCCTCTTCTGCGCCGGGGGGCAGGGGCAGGAAGCAGTCAGGAGCTGCCCAACACACAATGTCTAGCTCAGCGCCCTGGGGGGAACCAGGGGCACCCCGAGATGGCCCATCCTAGAGTCCAGCCCAGGAGCTTCCTGCCTGCCTCACGGGGGAAGGGGCTGCCCCCACTAGGATATGCCCGAGAAGTCAGGAAGAGAGGGGAGATGGGTCCCACTTCACTTTTTCCCAAAGGAAGCCAAAGGGCAGTTGGAAGAAAATCAACAGGTGCCCTTTGCTGCGGGCTCTGAGGGCAGGCCGGCAAAAGTCGGCTCCCCAGGCCGCAACATGGAAGCAGCTGGCTCCCTGTCTGCTTTCTGCATTCTAAGAACTCCTTCCTTCCTGCCTTTGTCCCCCCATCCCTTCCCCCTCCCTCCTTATTCCTTTCTTTCTCTTTCTTTTCTTCCATTTCTCTTTCCTTCTTTCATTTCTTCCTCCTTTTTTTTCCTTTCCTTTCCTTTCTTTTTTCCTTCCTCCCTTGCTTTCTCTCTCCCTCCTCTTCCTTCCCACAGCATTCTTGTAACAGTACAATATTTTTGCACTTTTGACATTACCTCCACTACTAGTTTCCAAATATACTGGGGCTCTTTGCCCTTTGGAACAAAGCTGCTCCCCCGTCCCCTGCTACGTGGCACCTCACACAAACAGGGACCACAGCCGTACCTGTTACCATGGCGGCGATGGTGAGCATTTCATCGACACAATCAAATTCACAAGAGGCTAAGATGGCCTTGGACAGCTTAGGATCCAGAGGAAACTCTGACATGATGATGCCAAATTCCGAGAGGTTCCCATCGTTATCCAGGGCCGCCAGGTAGTCCAGATCTTCTAGCGCTTGCATTAAGCTTTCAGGAGCTAGAAGAGAAAAGGGGGGCCCATTTCCTGCCAGCTGCTTTTATGAAGGCCAAGGCCGGCCCTTCCTGGCTTCCAGGGAGCCACAGCAGTCGCCTCTGGGAAAATGACTCAGAAGAAGAGTAGCATCCAAATGATCAATAGTCAAGAGGGGCAGCCAGATGGCACAGTGGATAGTTCTGGGCTTGGAGGCAAGAAAGACTCATCTTTATGACACTTCCCAGCTGTGTGACCCTGGACAAGTCACTTCACACTGTTTGCCTCAGTTTCCTCATCTGTAAAATAAGCTGGAGAGGGAAATGGCCAACCCTCCAGTGTCTCTGCTAAGAAAACCCCAAATGAGCTCACAAAAAACTGGACAATTGAAATGATCAAATAACAGAGCACTTCTGAAAGAAGAAATCCAAACAATTAATAGCTATCTGAAAGAAGTGCCCCAAGCCATTAATAATTAGAGAAATGCAGATGCAACTTCCCACCGTTTGGAATTGGGTTGGAGGAGCCTGGGGAGAATAGGCCCATCATGGCCTGATGCAGTACTCTGAAAGCTCTACAAGCTGTGTGCCCCCTGTGTGACTGGACCCAGTGATACCATCACCAGACCAGAGTCCCCGAGAAGTCCATGGTGGAGGAAGTGGTCCCATCTGGACAAAAGTACGCGCAGCCGCTCTCCTGAGCCCCCTCGGTGAGGGCCCAGTCTCTGTATGTGACGGGATGCCGTGGCTCAGAAAGGGCCACACTCGCCCAGAGAGAAGGGCCCGGGGGACATTTACACTACCTGGGAAGGCTCAAGGGCCCAAACTGTCAGCTTTCAGAATGATGACTCCAAGGGGCCAGACTGGGCCCGCAGACCACCACGTAGGTTTCTGGATCTGGCCAATTTGTTTTACTTGACTTTTTTGTGAAAGGTTTTCTTTTTACCTTCCCATGATGGGAATGTAAGAGTGATTATAATTGCTTGTTATTTACTAGGGAAAAAAATAACTGATGCAGGGCATTCTGTAAAGGGCTCTTGACCAGTCATTGCTGAAAGTCAATACTTCAAGCCTGAGGACCACAAAGGACACTGGCCAAATGGGTCCCAGAGCCTGTACAGCAACCCGGATTGAAACCTTCCCAGTAATACCAGGGGTAATTACCATAATTATTCAATACTGTACTAGAAATTCTAGCTATAGCAATAAGAGAAGAAAAAGATATCGAAGGAGTAAAAAGATGAAACGAGGAACCAACACTATCACTCTTTGCAGATAATATGATGGGATACTTAGAGAACTCTAGAGAATCACCTAAAAATCTGGTGAAAAAATTAACAACTTTAGCAATGTTGCATGCTATAAAATAAACCCACATAAATCATCATCATTTCTATATGCTACCAAAAATAAGTCAGGAGGAGATCGAAAAATTCCATTTAAAATAACTGTAGATAACATAAAACACCTGGGAGTCTATTTGCCAAGATCAACTCAGGGACACAAATACAAAACTTTTCACACACACACACACACACACACACACACACACACACGGATCTAAACAACTGGAGAAATAATTGTTCATGGATAGGCTGAGTTAGTAAAAAAATTGCTAATTTTGCCTAAATTAATTTACTTATTCAGTGCTATACCAAACTACTAAAAAATTATTTTATAAAGTTAGAAAGCAGTAAATGACCGCAGCAATCTAGTGTTTGATAAATCCAAAGACCCAAGATTTACAGGGCAAGAATTCACCATTTGACAAAAATTGTAGGGAAAGGAGTTTGGAAGAAATTAGGCAAGAGACCAATGTCTTACACCATATACCCAGATAAGCTCAACATGGGTAAATGATTTAGATGTAAAGGGTGATATAACAAATTAAGGTAAAATGGAAAAGTTTACCTGTCAGATCTGGGATAAGGGAAGAGTTTATGGCCTAATGAGACAGAGAGGATTATAGGAAGAAAAATGGTTAATTTTGATGACATGAAATTTAAAAAGTAATAAAACAATGCAACAAAAATTAGAAAAAAAATGTTTATAGCAGCTTTCTCTAAATATGTAGGGAACTGAGTCAATTTATAAAAATATAAGCCATTCCCCAATTGATAAGTGGTCAAGTGATATAAACAGGCAGTTTTCAGAAGAAATCCAAGCTATCAATAGTGATATAAAAAAAATGCTCTAAACTATTCATTAGAGAAATGCAAATTAAAACAACTGTAAGATACTACCTTATACCTATCAGACTAGACTAAGAAAACAGAAAAAGAAAATGACAAACACTTGAGAAAACGTGGAAAAATTGGGATGCTAATGCATTGTTGGAACTGTGAATTAATTCCACCATTCTGATGAGCCATTTGGAACTAAGACCAAAGGGCTATGAAATTGTATTTACCTTTGATCTAATCAAGCATTCTCCAATTGATAAATGGTCAAAGGATATGAACAGACAATTCTCAGATGATGAAATTGAAATTATATCCACTCATATGAGTGTTCCAAATCACTACTGATCAGAGAAATGTAAATTAAGACAACTCCGAGATACCACTACACACCTGCCAGATTGGCTAAGATGACAGGAACAAATAATGATGAATGTTGGAGGGGCTGTGGGAAAACTGGGACACTGATACATTGTTGGTGGAGTTGTGAAAGAATCCAGCCATTCTAGAGAGCAATTTGGAACTATGCCCAAAAAGTTGTCAAACTGTGCATACCCTTTGACCCAGCCGTACTATTACTGGGCTTATATCCCAAAGAAATACTAAAGAGGGGAAAGGGATCTGTATGTGCCAAAATGTTTGTGGCAGCTCTTTTCGTAGTGGCTGGAAACTGGAAGATGAATGGATGTCCATCGATTGGAGAATGGTTGGGTAAATTATGGTATATGAAGGTTATGGAATATTATTGCTCTGTAAGAAATGACCAGCAGGAGGAATACAGAAAGGCTTGGAGAGACTTACAGCAACTGATGCTGAGTGAAACGAGCAGAACTAGGAGATCATTATACATGTCAACAATACTGTATGAGGATGTATTCTGATGGAAGTGGATAACTTCAACATAGAGAAGAGCTAATCCAATTCCAATTGATTAATGATGGACAGAATCAGCTACATCCAGAAAAGGATCACTGGGAAATGAGTGTAAACTGTGAGCATTTTTTTTTCTTGGTTTTTCTTCCCAGATTATTTTTATCTTCCAAATACAATTCTTTCTTTGCAACAACAACAACAACAACAACAAAATTTGGTCACATATATATTATACCTAGAATATACTATAAGATATTTAATATGTATGCGAATGCCTGCCATCTAGGGGAGGGGGTGGAGGGAAAGAAGGGAAAAGTCGGAACAGAAGGGAGTGCAAGGGATAATGTTGTAAAAAAAAAATTACCTATGCATATGTATTGTAAAACAAAATGTTATAATTATAAAATTAAAAAAATAAAAAAGAAATAACACTTTAGTATCCCAGAGACATCAAAGAAAAAGGAAAAGAGTCTATTCTATAAAACTACTGACAGCAGCTCTTTTTGTGGTGGCGGAGAATTGAAAATTGAAGGGATAGCCACCAATTGGGGAATGGCCATGCGAGCTGTGGCCATACAAACTGTGATGGGATCCTATTGTGCTATATAAGCAATGATGAGCAGGATGGTTTTAGAAAAAGCTGCAAAATATTATGTGAACTGATGAAGTGAAGGAGAACAATGTATTTAACAGTAATTTTGTTACTAAATTTAGCTCTTTTTGGCAATACAATGATCCAAGGCAATCCCAAAGGACTCATGAAAGATGCCGTCCACCTCCAGAGAAAAAATCTGATATGTTCTGAGGTTGAAGCAGACTTTTTTTTTCACTTTATTTTTCTTTTGAGTGTATGTTTGCTTTGCAACATGACTAACATGGAAATACATTTTGCATGACTTCACATGTAAAACTGATGTTGCCTTCTCAAAGGGTGAGAGAGAGGGGCAAAAGGAGAGAATTTGGAACTCAAAATTTTTAAAAATGAATGTTAACTATTTTTCACATATAATGGGAAATTTTTTATGAAATGAAAAACATTTTGATTTTTAAAAAGAGCTAACGCATAGGCTAGTCCAAGAAGCTGCCCCCTCCACGTGGTGGGCTGTGGGAGGCCTGCCTCAAGAGTTGCTCTGTGGGGTGCACATGAGGCCTGGGATTTGGTCTGGAGAATGGAGACACTGTCCAGGAGCAATGAAGGGCAGATTAGGTCATGTCAGCTCATGCAGTCTGCTGTGACAGGCCTGGAGGGTCTTGGAACAGACGGGAGAGGCAGCTGGAAGACCGTTGGCAAGTACCCCAGTCTGGGGCTTGCAGGCTGCCTGGAGCAGAGACAGAGCTTTAGTCTCTGATTTTTCAGTTACCACCAAAGTCCACTTTGGGGGAGGGAGTGAGAGGCAGCCCGCTGCACTTGGGTGGGGAGAAGAAACTGCAATAACTCAAGCTTCTGTTTGGATTTCCTTCTGGGAAAGATAGATTTATCCTCCTTCTCTCCCCTTCGATGATTCTTGCAGAACGCTGCAAGCGGCCTGGGCTGTTGAGAATGGATGCTGTAAACTAGGAGATCATTATACACTTCAACAACAATACTGTATGAGGATGGATTCTGATGGAAGTGGAGATCTTCAACATAGAGAAGAGCTAATCCAATTCCAATTGATCAATGATGGACAGAATCAGTTACATCCAGAGAAGGAACACTGGGAAATGAGTGTAAACTGTGAGTGAGCATTTTTTGTTTTTCTCCCCAGATTATTTTTACCTTCTGAATCCAATTCTTCTTGTGCAACAACAAAATTCAGTTCTTCACATATATGTTGTACCTAGGATATACTATAAGATATTTAATATGTATGGGAATGCCAGCCATCTAGGGGAGGGGGTGGAGGGAAGGAGGGGAAAAACTCGGAACAGAAGGGAGTACAAGGGATAATGTTGTAAAAAATTACCCATGCATATGTACTGTCAAAAAATGTTATAATTATAAAAAAATTTTTAAAAAAAGAGAATGGATGCTGTAAACTCCCCGCCCTGGTTGGATCAGCTCAATGGAGGAGAAAACAGCGAGAGAGGAACTACGCAGAGAATCGGCACTGGAAGCCTCAAAGGAAGAGGGCCCATAGAGTCTGTGGGTGGGGTTGTCGGGTGCACAAGTGCCATGCCTGGAGCAGCCCTGGGTGGGGAAACAGCCCTGCAGGGCCTGAGCTCCAGTGGCGGTCACTGGGAGCTTGGCAATGCCATCAGTCTGGGACTTTCCTACTGAGATCAACAGCAAGAGTTAGCCCTGGAACTTCTGGAACTTGTTTCACTTGAGAAAGGACAATTTCCCCCCCCACCCCTGAGGCTGGGGTTAAGTGACTTGCCCAGGGTCACACAGCTAGGAAGTGTTAAGTGTCTGAGGCCCGATTTGAACTCAGGTCCTCCTGAATTCAGGGCTGGCGCTCTATCCACTGCGCCACCTAGCTGCCCCAAGAAAGGACAAATGAACAAATATGGAATCTTTTTTTTTTTTTAAGAATTTTTTTTCCATAGTATAAATGCATGAGTAATTTTTTAAAAAATAATATTATCCCTTGTATTCATTTTTCCAAATTATCCCCCCCTCCCCTGATGACAGGCAATCCCATACATTTTACATATGTTACAATATAACCCAGATACAATATATGTGTGTAAATACCATTTTCTTGTTGCACGGTAAGAATTGGATTCCGAAGGTATAAGTAACCTGGGCAGATAGACAGTAGTGCTAACGATTTACATTCACTTCCCAGTGTTTCTTCTCTGGGTGTAGCTGATTCTGTCCATCATTGATCAACTGGAAGTGAGTTGGATCTTCTCTATGTTGAAGATTTCCACTTCCATCAGAATTGATCATCATAGAGTACTGTTGTTGAAGTGTACAGTGATCTTCTGGTTCTGCTCATTTCACTCAGCATCAGTTGATTTAAGTCTCTCCAAGCCTCTCTGTATTTCTCCTGTTGATCACTTCTTACAGAGCAATAATATTCCATAACCTTCATATACCATAATTTACCCAACCATTCTCCAACTGATGGACATCCATTCAACTTCCAGTTTCTAGCTACAACAAAAAGAGCTGCCATAAACATTTTGGCACATACAGGCCCCTTTCCCCTCTTTAGTATTTCTTTGGGATATAAGCCCAATAGCAGCAATGCTGGGCCAAAGGGTATGCACAGTTTGATAACTTTTTGGGCATAAATATGGAATCTCTTGTGAAAGGTGCCATGACAAGGAGGAAGGAAAAAAAAAAGAAATTTCTCACCTATGTTAACATTTTATAAAATCACCTCTTTGAACTTAGCAAAGATTCACTCAAGAGCCAGGATGATATTTCTCCTTAAATGAAAACCAGTGGTACCAGGCAGCAATCCAAGCTGAGCATGGTGGTCCGAAGCTTCCCCTGGACGTCTGTGCAAGGGCAGCACAACATTCTCATGACGGCAGCTCCCTGAGGGCCGAGGCCACTGTCCCTGCATTTCTTCTCTATTTGAGGTTGTCTTCCACCGATCCGTTAATCTCTACTCCCAACTTGGTTCTCAATCGGCTCTTTACTTCCACACCATTGACTTTTTTGTGTGGGAAAGGTCAGTAATGAAATCCAAAATTCATCATATATTGCAGGCTTGGCCAGATAAACTTTCTTCCAGGTCTTTACATGTGTTATGGGAGAAATAGCTCCTTTTTGAGTTCATGAAGTAGATGGCCGCTACAGAATAATCTCTGACTTATAGAGGGAAAAACCTAGGTTTTATAATGCTTAAGCACTAGTTTAGGAGGTAGAAAAATAGCCTGAGCCCAGATTGGAGTTTCTGACAAGTCTTATAGAGAACTTTGTCAGAGACAGAGAAATTATTATTGCTTTTTAACATGTCTCCTTCTTGTGCCACACAGATCACATGGGCGTAGTCAAACAGTCTTTATCTCCTGCTTCCTTCAACTAAGATAAGCAAACTAAGTTCAAACCCATTAGTAAACAGATTCAAACACGATTTTATTTCAGGAATGTCCAAAGTCTTACTTTAATACGATTATTTCACGATTCAGCTTTTTTCTCCCCCAAAGATCAGGTGAGGTTAATATTAACAGAAAACAGGCTTCGAGCAACCAAAATGTTCCAGGAGGAACGGCATAATAAAATGGAAGAGTAAAAGGAAAATGAAAAATTGTCATCATTATAGGTTCTTAATTCACTCACCCATCTTTTTCTTAGGCACCACACTTCTGAGTGAGCCTTAGGGGCTAATGGAGTTCTGTCACAGACTCCATAATAGAGTGGATGGGTCCAACTTGGGGGCACTAAGGGTACGTGGAAGCAGGCTTTTTTTTTTTTAAATTAAAATTAAAAATATGTGTATTATCATAGAGTCCTAAACTGGGTCCCAGATATGAGAAGTGGAGGGACTTAAAGGCCAGGAGTGCTTTTCGCAGAGGGAAAAACTGGTGGCCTAGGCACTAATAGCTACTAGTGGTATATAGCTCTTGTCACTGTGGACTCATGCTGAGTGATGAGCAGGTTGCTCTTCTGCTCTATAAACCCCGGTGGCTCCCTATTACCACTGGTTCAAACGCATGCCTTTCATAGCCTCTGATCCAAGCTGCCTTTTCAACCTCATAGACTGTTCCCTTCACACATTCTTTGGGCCTGACTGACCAGTCTTCTTGTGATCTTGGTCTCAGACATCATACATCTTGGGAAGTTGTTCTGGTCTTTACTTTATGGTCACCTTGGCTGCCTAAGAGAAGGTGAGCAGCCGTTTTGTCCATCATTACACACTATCCCAGGGCCTGGCACACAGGTGGTGCTTAATAAATGTTATTTGGTTGACTGAAGATGATGCTCATGCACTTGATTTTATAGGAAAATGTGATTCTCGGGTTGTTTTTATTCTTGCACACAGATACATCCTGAGAGGATGGGGAGGCAAAGGAAGATAGAGGGGAGTGTCTGCCTTTGAAGGAGGAGCTGGCAGCCTATTCTTTCTGGGAACGCTGGGATTACCTCATTTTTCTCTATTCCCTCAGGATGACTTCTTTCGGCAGCACCACTGTGCTCTCAGGCCCACTGGGGTCTGCACAGACCATCTACTCCAGTACTAGGGAGCTGGGTTTCCTCTTGCAAAGAAAATCTTTTTGGGAGTTTTAAAGCTCTTATCTCAGGAAGGTCAGATTTTCTTTTCAGCCAGAAATCAGGCCCTGGTTTTTCGCTCATGTTCCCCGTTCGGGCAGTGCCACAGGATCCAACAAGGGGGCTGGCTCTGGGCTTCCCAAGTGGAAATCAATGTTTTCCCAGGCTGCTTCCAGCTCCTTCATTATGAGTACACGAAATAGGACTACAAAGTGGGGGCTTCGGCCTCCTCTCACTTAAGTGTCCTCTGTCCAGGACAGGGCAAGGAGTAACTCAGATTCTGGCCTGCGTCATGGATATGAGGCCCGTGAATGCAGGGCCTGGCACAGGCAGCTGGCTGCTTCCCTGCCCTGTTCTATTTATTAGCATGCGTTGCATAACTTTAGACTGGATACATGCGCAAAAGCTCTATCAGGGCTTTCTGGGGGTTATAAATGAGCAGACAGAGTCCTCAGCCTCCCAAATTATATTTTTCATTCTGTTCCAGCGTACTCTAAAAGACCCTGATTATCTGATAAAAACAAAGATGTTCCTATCAGGGATTTGTATGAATTCAATTAATGGCCTTTGGCCCAGTTATGCCAAATCCATTTTCGTATGGTTCACGAATCCTGAAAAGGGTAACCAGTTTGCTGCATTTGCTTATTTCAATTATAACTTGAATTAAATACAGCAGCTGCAAGCATGACCTGCTTTTTACTTCCAAAATGATGAGTCAGAATGAATCCCGTGTATTTTCCTCTAGCGCAGCACAAAACAGTCGTGCGAGTCCAACCGGCGCGCAAAGCCTCACAAAACTACTTCTGAAACAACCTGGTCCCGGGCTTATTTGCTGCCATCTCACAGTATTCGGCGCTGGCTAGAGGAAGGTGCAGGAGCGGGCTGAGAAGAAAAACGTACTGTGGGGAGCACCCGGCTTCCTGCTTCTCAGTCTCGGGGCCACGGCGGCCTGGACTTTGTCCTCAAGCCTTTTGGAAGGGGCTGAGGCAGTCCTTGCCTCTGGGCCATGGAAAACCTTCATAGGGATCCCTACAATCAAGAGACGGTACAAGCAACAGGTGGCGGTCATCCATCTCTGCAGCACATGGGGTGGAAAAGTTTTTTTAAAAACAAGTGGGTTTCTTTGGACTGTGGAAGTCTACCCAATGTGCCCAGGAAATGGGCCGGTCACCTGGAAAAAAGCCACAACTCTGAGGTTCTGTTGGCTTTTTTAAAAGTCAAGTAGCAAAGACCATTTATATTATTTCCCTCAGGTTTTAGTCACAGTCCAATTTTCAATAGGTATAATAAGAATGGAGAGGAAGGGAGGGAAAGGAGAAAAAAAGGAGAGACAAAGACAGAGAAGAGAGAAAGTGAGAGACAAAGAGGGAACACTTGTGTAAAGTTAGTGCAAGAGCTAGACAGAGAGGAAGATTCCCCAGAAGCCCATGGGGGAGAGAGGATCCAGAGAGGGGATGATTAACAGCACTGAACACAGCTCCTGGAGGGGTCAAGGAAGGCGGTGACCAAGAGGGCAGAGCTCACCTGACAAACAAAATCCCTAAGTGTTGGTTTTAAATGAAGAAATGTCACTCCAGCCTCACGCCTAGAACACGACACACGCTCCCCCTCCCTAGCTGCCCTGCAGGTCAGGCCGGGCCGAGGCCCGAGACAGAAGCCGGAGCAAGTCCTGGCCCCACCACTGATGAGCTGGTGACTGTGGACCAGTCACTTATCTAAACCTCCATTTTCTTCATCTGGGGATGGGGACACTGCTCTGTGAGCCCCAGCAGACTGGGTACTTTGTGAACTGCTGCCATCCATGAACAGAGGGAATAAGAAACCTTCCACAAACTCAGCCAGTGACCTCCTGGTTCTGTTCTCACAACCTTCCTGGATTCTGTTCTCAAAGCACAGATGACCCAAGGAGCCCCCAAGATACCCTCATGCTCCAGGAGGCCTTGACGATGCTAGATGGAGCCCTCACCTCCATCTTCACCTTTACTTCCTGATTTCCTGAGGCTGACTCCAGAGAAGCAAGTCTCCCATGATCATTTCTGGCCCTGGGAGAAGCCCCAGCCCTGAACTCGGGATTCAAAGCTCAACTTGGTCACTTCCTGATGGTGTCACTGCCTTTAAACGGGGCGTTCCCTTCTCTTGGGCCAGAAAGCCTGGGAGGACCTTTTTAGCCAGAACACATCTTTCTGCACGTCTGCCTCTTTTCCTGCAGAGTCCTTGGCAAGACTGAGCTTAGCCCTCCCGGGACAGCTCCGGCCTCCTCTCAGGTGGCTATAGGGATGAGCTGCCTTGGCCACTGCCCGTCTGGTCCCTCCTCCACCTCCCTCAGGAGCCACGGGAGCAGATCCTCCTGTCTCCAAAACCCAACTAGGAAGGCGTCTTTCGTCTTTTACTTTGTGTGCTGGGTCCTCGCTGGATCTTAGTAGCCCCTTCTCAAAAGAGTGGTTCAAAATGCATAAGATAAAACTCAAAGGGAAAATTATTCTGAAAGGTAAGAAAACATTTCTGAAAAACTCATTAATTTCCAGGGAAGGAGCCGAGTTCTAGAACAAGACACATTTGCCAATCACTGTTAGTGGCTAGGGAAAAAAAAAAGTTCAAAATTCAGAAAGAAAAATAGTAAAAAGACACACAATGTATGGTCTTGTATTAAATTCATATCCTCTGCTTATATTTATACTGTGAGTTTTCTTTGGGGGGGGGGCCTTAGGTAATATTTGCCTTTTTAATGGACAGCTTTCAGAAGTCACCCCCCTCCAAACTCTTCCTTGTGACTCCTGAAGCCCAAGCTAAGAGACCCAATGGTTTGCACCCACGGGGAACATGTCATTTGCCTCTTGGAACGCTCCACTTCTCTTGCAGGAGGAAAGACTGGCCCACACAATGAACCTGACCTTGGCTGCCTCTGTGCGGTCCCCACTTGCTTTAGTATAATTATGAGGTCTACTTCTTTTTTCTGGGTCTCTTACTCCCTGGATTTGCAAAGACTCATGGGAGACCATTGGGTGTAGTGATGGTAGGAGATGGATGGCTCCATACGAAGGGACACTGTGCTTAAAATGACGTGTCCCACTGGCTCACAGATAGAAGGAGGGAACTTCAAAGCCCCCTGCCCCCTCCCCCAAAGCACTGAATATCAATTTGGTCCTTTCTAAAAGCTGATGATAAGACTGACTGCACCCACCCACCTCCCAGGTGGGTCACAGATACAGGGCAGTTCTTGTTTGTTGAATCACAATCCCCCCCAGTCCCTGGACGCCTCATGTGGCTGACATGCATTTCTAGCAAGTCGAAGTGCTCAGCATTTCATGACGTGGCCCCGTGGCTAATCCAAGGAATGAATTTCTTTTACATGAAGCAGAAGTTAGGATAAAATGATATTTAGGAGAAAAAACTTTTCCAGCCAGAGTTTCTGATAAAGGCCTCACTTCTAAAATATGTAGAGAATGGATTCAATATAAAATATAAGTCATTTCCCAGTTGATAAATGGTCAAAGGATATGAACAGACAACTTTCAGATGAAAAAAATTGAAATTATTTCTAGCCATATGAAAAGATGCAAGTCATTATTAATCAGAGAAATGCACATTAAGACAACTCTGAGGTACCACTACACACCTGTCAGATTGGCTACAATGACAGGGAAAGATAATGCGGAATGTTGGAGGGGATGTGGGAAAATGGATGCTGATACATTGTTGGTGGAGTTTTGAACAAATCCAACCATTCTGGAGAGCAATTTGGAACAAAGCCCCAAAAAGCTATTTAACTGTGCGTACAGTTCCAATAGAGCGGTAATGAACTGACCCAGCTACACCCAGCAAAAGAACTCTGGGAGATGACTATGAACCACTACAGAGAATTCCCAATCCCCCTAATTTTGTCCCCCTGCATTTCTGATTTCCTTCACAGGCTAATTGTACACTATTTCAAAGTCCGATTCTTTTTGTGCAGCAAAACAACTGTCTGGACATGTAGACATAGATTGTATTTAACTTATACTTTAACATATTTAACATGTATTGGTCAACCTGCCATCTGGGGGAAGGAGAGGAAAAATTAGAAGAAAAAGTTTGGCAATTGTCAATGCTAAAAAATTATCCATGCATATATCTGGTAAACAAAAAGCTATTAAAAAAAAAACAAAACAAAACCCCAAGAGCAGCGTACAACACATGGCACAACAAGATGGACAGACAGACGTACGGCCAGGCTGCGTTACCTGGTCTGCTCAGGAAATCACAGTGGCCCAAGCCGGCGATATCGATGCGCTTCAGGAAAAGGACCAGGCTGGTCAGGTTGGCCTCCTGTAACTCCGGGACCTTCAGCGGCTTCATGTCCTTGCAGGCAAACTCTTCAGAGTACAGACGGAACAGTTTGCCTGCAAGAAATCAGAGAAAAGGCCTCTGCTGCCTTTGCCAGCCCCTGCCGCATTCCCCGTGCCCCCCGGCTCCGAGGGCCCGTGGTACCTGAGGACGAAGCGCCCAGAATCTGCTTGCGGATGTCAGCCTGGCTCCTGCTGATGGGCTGCAGGATGAGGGAGCTGGCTCTGATTCTAGGTCTGTAGACCTGGAGAGAAACAGCCTCTTGAGCCCCAGGCAAGCTGAGAGGGAGCCCGTCCTGATGGGCGCTGCCTGGAGCCAGAGCTGCTACCCGGTCCCTCTCCCGGCCTCATGTGCCAATGACAAGCCTTCTATCCATAGCCCGAAAGGCTCTAGGAGCTGGGATCCCACGGGAGGGTCCGGCCCTTCCCAGCACACTGTACTTGCCCTTGGGGAAGAGACTCAGAGGGAGGAGGGGGAGCAGGCCGAGGGGCCTTTGTAGCCAAGCCAACTCCAGAAAGATGCTCCAGGGGCTGTTTTCACAAGGTTCTGAGCCACAGAGGCTCTGGACAGTCTGTGAACCTCTCAGGCAACTCGTTAAGGGGGCACCGCAGGGGGGATTTTCCTCACCAAGCGAACCCAATGGTCCCCAGGAGTGAGTCTGGGGCCGGCTACTTGAGGTGAGAACTTATGTCTAAGCTGCTGCTCTTCTCCCCGTCCTCTCCCCCCCACCCCCGCCCCAACCCGATGTGAGCCAAGAATCTCTTCTGGCATGTTTAGGAGTCTAGAACCCAGCCCTTCTCTGCCTTGAGAGTCACCCGGGACTTTGGGCCGGGAGAGTGAGGAGCCCTGCCAGGTACCCTGAAGTGATTCTGGGCCTGGCACACAGGAAGGGCATCCTCAGGTGGAAGAACAGGCTGCTTTTCTGGGGTGAGGAGGGATGCTATTCCCAGGGAACACCCTGTGGATGCCCAGGGCTCCGTCCCATCACGGCATAACAAAGGGCAGAGCCTGGGCGGCTGACACCTTTAGAGAAGATGCTGATCACCCCAAAGGAGCCCAACCCTCACGTCTCCATGGACAGAGCTGCTTGGAAAATGGGAAGCGGACCTGGTCCCCCACTCATTTGCCAAGGCAAAGGTGCCAGGCAGAGCGAGCTGGGTTATCGTGTATTTAGTGGCCCGTGCCTTCTTACTGCAATCCCCACTGTCTCAGGCAGCTTCTCCCTAGGCCACAGAGAGGGCTCAGCCGTGTCTGGGGCCTTCGGGTCCTGGCTAGGCCTGGACTTCCTGGCTCCCTCCTGCAGGCTCCCTCCCTGGCCTCGTCGGTGGACGCACCTTTCTCCTCTCTAGGCCCGCGTCAATCACGAACCGGACGGAGCCGCCTCGGAGCAGGGACTCTCCCGAGCTGGTCGTCAGCACCACTTTTCTTTGGTAAACTTGGCTTCTTTTTTCTACGTCTTCATTTGGCTTGAACAGGAGGCATTTTTCTTTTGGATACAAAGGGACAACCATCAACTCCCCGAGATCTGGGTTTAAGTTCGAGCTTTCCTGACAGACAATCTCATGGACTTTTTCAATTTCCTAGAGTCAAAAATAATGCAATCCATGAGCAAAAAGCAAAACAAATCAGTTCCACTTATGAATCATTAATCGAGTGTTTTTTAATTAAGTGAAATGATAACCCGGCAGCCTCGGACAGACAGAAGAGAACGCTCATAACTGGCGCTATTTGAGTCTATCACCTCTGAAAAAAGGCAAAGAAAATACAAGAACGGGAAACGCCTCCGACGGCAGCGGTGGCTGAGGCTGTGTTGGCTAGCGGACTACATGACATTGTTTTCTCTAGTCCACAGAGGCTCCCGCCGGGGACACACAGCTTGCCCTTTGGCCTTTTTTTGAGCCAACTCTAAGCCATCTCCAGGGAAAGGAAGTCTTCCTTCTCCATCAGCAGACCTCGGTGTGGGGCAGGCAGGACGGTTGGAACCGTGGAACAGCCTCCGGGATTTCTGTCTCGCGTGCTCTCGAAGCAGGTGCTCTATCTGGGTCGCGGTGGGAAGGGCTCTGCTGGCCTAGTTAGGCAGCGAAATGCCCCCGATACAATCAGGCGTGCAGCAAAGTGCTTTTTATAACTCGTGCTACTCAATGAGACAGATCACTTATTTCTGGAAATGTCTGAATGCCAGCTATGTTTTGGGAAGCAATAAAAGTGAATTTGGTGCAAAATATTAGACAATTACGCAAAGTATAGGACAAGAATTTTGTTCCTAAACCACAAGGTTCTTTAAATAGAGGAAAAATGTACTCTTTAAAATCTAAGATTTTCTTTCTTTCTTTTTAAAAATTTGTTTGCAACAATCCCTCCCTCCTTAAGAAAGTGAGCAAACTGCCCGCTCCTGGACGCATCGTTTGCATCAAAAGCTGCCACGGAAGGAGAGCCCCAATCCCTGCTTTGCTTCCTCCTCCTCAGGCCTAACCAGGTTTAGGGTTGGAAAGAGCCTGACAGCATCACTTAATTGGGGCCATTTGGATGTTCCTAACACCACTGGCTGCGGGCTGCTGTCACCTGAGGCTGCCGGGGCACGGCCATCCCAAATGAGTTTGAGGGCCACCCCCAATCTAATCCACCTCGTTCATTTTTCAAACAAGCGGCCTACGGCCTGGAGATGAGGCGTCTGGTTCAAAGTGGCAGCAGAGCTGAACCCACAGCCGGGTCCCGGCCACCAACGCAGAGCTCCCCCACCCGCGTGAAATCCCGTTAGCTTGGGTTCCCCTTGGTCTGCCTCCATCATCCATTTCCTCTGTCTGGAAAATCCTGTCTGCCCCTCGATGCTCATTTCACTCAGAGATGCCTCAAGGAGGGCTTGCTCGGCTTCCTCAAGCCATGTTTTTCTCCTAAACCCAGGCCGGCCCACTTGTCCCTCTCCAGCACTTGCCTCAGAGCACTCCTGAGGGGTAAGAGCACGTGGCCTGGGGAGATATAACTTTGCCTCATGGGAGATTTCTTCCCACCCATTCAGGTGAGCATCATCTATGCTAGGAAATGGCTGCCTTTGGTGCCCAGAAGCCCCAGAATGCGAAGCCTCAGGGCACCGAGTCTGGACCAGAACAATCTTTTGGAGAGAAAAGCTCCTGGCAGGGCTCCTGGGACAGACCCCTCGGCCCTAACCTCGGCCTGTTGGAATGCTCGGCCCACGGGTGGCCAGCTCCCAGCAGCACTCAGCTTCTCCCCATCAGCCGCGGCTCAGCTCTTGGGGCTCATAGCAGGGAGCTCCCAGCAGGGCCTCGAGGACGCTCCTGGGGCATGGCTCTGCCCGGCCAATGGGACTTACTTGCTCACAGGCCAGAAAGGCCGCGATGTCGCCCTCCTCTCCAGTGTGATGGATCTCAAAGATCAGCTGGATGACGGACACCAGGTGGTCCTTGGGAGTCGCGCACAGGTGCACCACCTCCACGGGCGACTCGTGTCTCACTTCGATGTGAGGGACAGCCCCGTAGTAAGAACTGAGCTTGCCCACCAGGGGAGGGGAGGTCATGATGACAAGCTTCAGCTCGGGCCTGGCCAGCAAAACGTCCTTCAAAAGCCCGAGTAACACGTCCGTCGAGATGCTCCTTTCGTGCACGTCGTCCAGGATGATGACCCCGTAGCAGCCCAGAAAAGGAATAGACATCATTTCTCTTTGCAAGATCTCGTCCGTACAGTACCTGGGCAGAGGAAACCCAAGTGAGCACAGGGCCCTGGGAATGAGTCTGAGGCACGTTATACAATCCTGGGTGCCCATGCTCACCTGCCCGCTAAATGCCAGAGGCCCGGGGTCCCCTCCAGCCCCGACATGCTTCTCCCCAAGAGTTATTTAATAAATGTCAAAATCTAATAAGTAAAAAAAAGCTGGCAACGCCCTGGGGGATGATGCTGATGAGCAGAAGCAAATGTTGAATCTTCCCCTTGGGCTCCAAAAGACAAGTTTACAAGCAGAGAAGGAGGCTTGGCCAGAAGGCGGTTACCCTATCAAGGAGCCCAGGGGCTGGAGCCGCCCGCAGGCTGGACAGACGGCCAGCCCGGCCCGCTGGGGGATCTCCTTGCTCACATTCGGACCAGGCGGGCTCTTCTGTCACCATCTCACTCTGTTTAATGATGATCGTCTCACGTGGACAAGAACACAATCCTTTTATGGGCTTATCAGCCCCCTAGCTCCAAGGATGCTTCGGTCTTATTTTAAAATTGCCAATTATTTATTAGAAAATAAAGGGAACATTGGAGGAAAGAAGAGGTGAGGAGGCTCCTCTTCCAGTGCAGCTTGGCCCCTCGAGCCCCTGAGAAGGGCCATGACTTTGGACTCTCTGCTCTGGTTTAGAAGGAGGCCCTTCCTTAGGTCCCCTGCACACCAGGAACTGCAGCTCTTTGCTAAAAGAAGCTAAGTGTGCTGGGAAAACCACTGGCTTTGGGGCACTCCCTCTACTTCCTGGGGCTCAGGTTCTGAATCTGAGAGAAGGGGACTTGGCCCCGAGAAGCCCAGAAGTCCCTTCCAGCCCCAAGTCAATGACTCCGATGCTCAGACCTCCACCCCGCTCGAACCGCCCAATGCAGGACACGTGGAGGCTCTGACATCTAGCCTAGAGCCCCCCTTCTCTTTTCCTTGAGAATGAGACCCCAAGATCGGAAGGCATGAAGAGGCCCCGGGGGAACGGCCTGCCTCCCTGGAGCACTCAGACCCCATTCAGGGCCTGGCCTTTGTGCTGCCTCCCCCATTTCCTGAGCCCCTGGTGGTACACGGACCTGTTCTCCCCCCTGTCTGAGCACTCCTACACAGGCCTGGCCCCGGGAAGCCCCCCTCCTTTCAGCTGACTGCCTGAGGGCAGGTTCCACAAACCCCAACATGAGCTTCAACGAGGGCAATTTGGTGAACACCAGGCCATGAGACCCGGGGGAGGTCGGCCCGCAAGCTTCCTGAGCAGCCTTTCCCCGGGCCCCTCAGGGGGACAGGAGTGCGGGCACGGGCTCGGGCCTGGCTGCAGAAGCCAGAGTCAGGGCAGTCTCTGTCCTCCCTGTGTGCACCTCAGCCTTCCTAATGAGGACAAATGCCCACACTGGTGCCCCGAGTACCCCGACACCATGAGCCCCCCGACCCACAAGCACCCCGACAGGGGCTCTGCCTGAGCCCCGGCCCAGGGAGAAAACAGAAGGGGCCCAAACCTCAGGATGGTTTCACTGGTGCAGCAGTTTTCAAAAGGGATGACGTAGCCGACTTCGTGCCCCAGGATCACATCCATCTCGTCGGCGACTCTCAGGGCCAGCTGGACCGCGGTCTGCGTGTGCACCTGGGTGCAGACCACCCCGCCGTGCTGGTAACGAGTGGACAGGCAGTATTCGGCGCACCACTGCGGCACCTGGGTGGGGAAGACAGGAGACAGAGCCTCAGGGGCTGCCGCACTAGGGCCCCCGACCTGACAGCCAAGGTGGCTGGTCCCCGGCTGTGACTGGCCAACCAATCACTGAGCACCTCCCGCGTGCTGAGCCGGTGCTTCCACACTCCAGCTTAAGTGAACTGGGACAGCTCTGGGAGGTCCTGACGGGTGGGGAGAGCAAAAACTAAGAGGTGAGCAGAGCAGCCTGACCCCCAGGATGGAAACAACGGGATGCAGAGACAGCAGGGGGTCTCACAGGGAAGACAGCTGGGGGGACATCTCCTAGATGGGGGGGGGCTGTGAGCCAGGTCCTGGAGGAGGCCCCTAAATGGGGAACAAGCCAGGCAAGGCGGGAACGATGCCCTTTAATGCAGGGAAAAGGGGCGAACGAAGTGTTCCGATGGGGCAGAGGAAGTAGATCCATTAGAGCTTCTTGGGGGAGGGGGCCTTGATTCTGACACGCTGTGATGCCAGCCGAGGGGACCATGGGGCCGAGCCCAGGACGTACCCGGAGGATGGGATGCGAGGGGGAGGTCCCTTTCCCATGTGCTGCAGAGGGCGCGTCCCCAGAGGCCCTTCATGTCCCACCACACTTTCTGATGAGCCCCGTCAGATGCAGTCGGCCTTGCCAAGGAGGGCGGAGGCCGAGGCTCCTGCTCAGATGGCCGGCCCGCCCTTCATGCCCATCACGCACTTTATGTCTTTAGTTCGGGCCTTCTTCCCCCTTTGTAGTGGCAGCTCTGAGGGTGGTTGGGTGGCCCAGTGCAGAGTGCCCGGGCAAATCTGGCCTTGCGTTCTACCTGGCTGTGTGACCTCGGGCTGCTCTGCTCTTCTGCCTACCTTCCTGTAACCTGGGCTGGAGAAAAAATGGCAGAGCAGGGCCACATCCCCACCCAGGAAACCCTAAATGGGACCAAACCGGCAGCCCCGCGCCTGCCACATGTTGGGGGGGCTTCGTGTCTGGCTGAATCCGGGGTCCCACCCTGGGGAGCGAGGTGGTTCTACTTGGGAAGGGCTGGGATATTCAACAAAAGGTATCAATAAAACACTCTTAAAAATAAAAACACTGAGCCAGTTTGGGGGACAGAAACAGGGAGCGGGATGGGTGCAAACTGCCTCGGGGGCTGGCGGGACCTCCCGGAGAGGGCGGCCCTGCTGGTGTCTCCTTCCAAGCGGCTCCAGGAACATAGCCATAAACTTAAAGGGAAGTAAGTGGCCTTTCATCCTGATGCTCAGGCTAAGCAGCAAATCATTTCTTCTCGGTGCTGGGGTCTGAAGATTTTTTTGTCCATAACTTTTATTTTCGAGCATAAAAGACACAGGGTTCCCTTGGAATTGTCCCAGAGGTAGATGGCTATCTTTTGAAAAAAAAGGAAGATCCCGGCTCTAAGCAATTATATTTGCATTCGGAATTGAAATGACAAATTATCCCAGAAATAAAATGCAAATCGATGCAAGTCCTTAGCAAACCCTCTCTCTGCTCCTCCCTCCTCCTCGGGAAGAACGGTAAATAAACCCTGGCAATTCATCCCTACCACACAGAAGCTTAAGCAGCTTACTCCGCCCAGAGAGGCAAACACTCAACTCTATCTACAAGAACATCTCCCTGAGGTCCCACCCACCGGAACCAAGGCTCCATTCACCAGACTGTCCGGAGTTTTAATTTTTAAAATGGTTGGCGTCTTTTATTTAATAGCCCGGCTTTTTCCAACTAAAACCACCCTCCTCCCTCTTCTCTCAAATCGGAGACCGGAGCGCTGGATGTGGGGTATTAGAGGTGCCGTTCCCAGGACAGGAGGAGTTTTTAAATGGATTTTCAAAAACCATTCCGAGAAAAGCATTTTAGAGAGCTAGAGTAGCGGCAAACATTGGTGTCTCAAAGCCAGGAAGCCGCAATGCATTCGCCGCCTCCTCCCCAGAATCCCAAGGTCTGGGGGGTCGAAGGCACTGTGGGCAGCTGCTGCAGGGGGGATACCCCACCACCCAAGGTACTTCCCCCACCCCTACCACGTGATGACCTGTGTGGGAGCCCGAGCACTGGCAGACAAAGCCCTGGGAAGCGTGGGGCCGGGGCCTGGCTCTGCCCGCCTGGGCCCTGGTCAGCTCAGGTTGTGGCCCCCAGGGGGTCCCCATCTTCTTGTGCCCCAGAACCCCGACAGGCCATGGAGGGAAAACCTGGAAATCTCTTCCAGAGAGTGACCCCGACCCCTCCCCAACAGGTCTCTGAGCACGAGGGCCTTGTGGACAACTCTCTCCCCACATCCCCCAACAATCTATTCAAGTCCAGACGGCCCTTTCCCCCTCCAGGCCAGCGGATCCCGGGGAATCCACAAGGTCCTGGAGATCTCTGAGGTCCTTCTAATGGCACATTTCTAACTGGGATCCTCTCAGTGGCAGGGAGAGAAAGTCTTCAAGCCTCAGAAGTTCGGAGGCAGAAGAGTTAGAGAAGCAAGACCTCAGCGGGTCCTGGGAGGAGGCCCTGGGAAGCGCCCTGGGCAGGGTCCCACATGATGGACAAAGGAACTTCTATTTTCCTTCTGAACGACCTTCAGTGTTTACTCTAAGCCCCTTGGGGACAAATAAGGACAGCCCCGTCCTCGAGGAGCTTCCAAGGGAGCGTGGCCTCCTGGACAAGGAGCCTCGGCTTCCCCTCAGCCCCCAGAGGGAGGCACGAAGGGCTTCGAGGTCCCAGGCTGAGGTGATTTCCAGTGGAGACAAAGGGGAGCCCCTGCAGGGATCGAGCACGGGAACGACCTCGTCAGGAAGTCACCTTAGAGAAGATGAGCCTTGAGGGCAGGCAGACTCCAGGGTTTGTCCTCCCAATGGTGGGCACTGTGACCCGGCTCTGGGCACAGCTTCCACGTTTGTGGGACAGAATTCCAAGAATTCTGGAAACAGTCCTGACAATCCTGCCAGACCCAGGCCTTGTAGCCCTCTGCCCGAACGAGGGCTTCCCCAAAGTGCCCGGCAGCTGAACTCCTGGCCAGGGCTGCCTTCTCGTGTGCCCAGAGAGCTGGCGGTCGGCCTGGGTTTTTGGCTCGAGATGCTCCGGTCAGAACACCTTCCCAGGAGCCCTGGGGGATGCCCTCCCCATAACGGGCAGACCAGTGGCCAGAGTTCTGGAAACTGTCTGGCAGGAGCCCCCTCTGGGAGCGATAAGAGATTCTGGGCCAAATGCTTGTTCCACTTTGGCAAACCAGAAATGGGGTTCGAAGAACACAAATGACTGTTGGAAAGACAGGGACTCACTCCTCTGAAATGATTCCCAACACGCCATCTGATCTAGAAGCTCCCCCTGCTAGAGCCAGCTCAAGCGCCTCACTTCCATTTCAAAAGCCGCCTTCTCCAGTGTTAATACTGGCTCAAGGCACAGGGGAGCCCTGCCCCGAAGCCCGCCTCTCTGCTGAGCTCCCTGGGGCTCCTGAGGCCCTCGGCACAATAACAAGCTCCTCACGGTCTGCTAGGTGCCATGTTCTCTCCCAGGGCTTCATGCACACACGTTCTCTGACCTAAGCACTTGTCTGTCCTCAGCCCTGGCCTGGCTCCTGACCCTCGGGACCCTCCCCAATCCCGACAATTCAATGATGGACTCAAAGCGGACGACTCCATGTCCAACCACCATATCCAGCTCTGGCCGCTTCTGAACTCTGCCCGTGAGCTTGGCTGGCATCTCCAACACAACCCGCCCCCCACGCCCTTGCTGCCTGTGGGCGCCCCTCTCTGCCCTCAGCATCGCTCGGGGTTCATGGCCTCAAGCCATTCTCATCAGTCTCCTGTCTAGACAGCTGACGCCCAGATCCAGGGATCAGCTCTGGTCTCTCTTCCATCCACTAGTCCTGCCTCACCGTTTGCCTGCTGGGCGTTTCCAACTGGAGGCCCCCCATGCCTTTCAGAACCAACACATCCAGGACCTAATCAAGAATCATGCTTTTCTCCAATCTCATCCCTCTTCTCACCTTCCTTCTTTATTTCAGTCACCCTTCTATGCCCCCAGATTCCCACTACCAGGCAGCCTCAACCCACACCCTCCCTCCCCCCAAGCCTCCCTGACACCATCTCTCGTCTCCACTGCCTGCTCTTCACTCAGTCCTTCTCATCGAAATCTCCGCCGGACTCCTGCAACAGCTTCCCAGTCGTCCCCTTGCCCCAAAGAGAAGCATCATGTGCTCTAGAAAGAATAGCGGACGTGGTATGAGGAAGACCTGAGCCAAGACGGACGAGGAAGGAGGAGAGCCAAACTCTCCCCTCTGCTGTGCAGATTTAGAAAACGCATCCGACTGAGTCCTGACCACTCAGGCCTTGCCGGAGGTCAAAGATGCGGGGCAGACTGCAGAGGGAACAACAGAAAGAAATCCTCCGATAAAGAGCTATTTTGGCCCAGGGAAGGTTTAAGACGCAAATCCAGAAGAAGGAAATGACTCAAAAGATCTCTAAGCAAGGCCTTGAAGAAAAAGAGCATGGACACAAATCCTGGAAGAGATAAAGCAAGAGCTGTTTAACAGTTGAAAAGAATGAAGGGCTATGAAAGAAAGATCAGAAAGAACATTCTTAACACCTTGAAAAAGGAGATCCAGAATCTTATCCAAGAAAAAAACTCCCTAAAAATTAGAACTGACCAAATAGAAGCTAATATGAGGAAACAAGCTATTTTCAATTTAAAAATAGAAGAAATTACAAGAACTCTTGTAACAAAAAGAATTGATCTGGAAAACAGATTGAGAAGAGAATTTTTAAGAATCACTGGACTAGGGGGCAGAGTCAAAAAAGGCAGAGAGTAGACAGGACTTTGCCTGAGCTCTCCCAGATTCTGTCAGAATCAACAGCAGATCAAACTTCTGATTGGATTTTGGAGAGACAGAACCCACAAACATTCCAAGTATAACAATTTTGCAGCATGAGATATCTCGGAAAGACTTCAGGAAAGCTTTGTCTCAATTGGACAGGGGGGAAACAGCTCAATGTGGGAAGGGAAGGTCCATGGGGAATCTAGCAGGAAGCTCAAAGTCAAAATACAGCAGCGTTGACTACTGGTTCAAAAGCCAGTGGATCAGCAGACCAGCTGTAAGACCTCCAACACAACTACAAAAGGCAAATAATGAGCCCCAGAACCCCAGCCTGACAGATGGGTCTTGGCCAGGTCCACCCAGAGCAGTGCAGAAGCTGGTAGCACTGGCTCCAGAGCAGTGGGAGCCACTGTCACCCACAGAAGAAGCTGAGGATAATCCCCACTGGGCCCTCAGCATAGAGTTCAACCTTTAAAAAATAAGCAAAAGAATCTAAGAGAGCTCTCACCACAGAAAGCAACTATGGAGACAAAAAAGACTAGAAACCAGCCCAGAAGAGAACACCAAAAACAAAATGGCTTGAGGTGAAGCCTCCAAGGAGGGCTATTAATTGGTCTCAAGCTCGAAAGGTTCTCCTGGATGAGTTCAAAAAGGATCCTAAAAGAGAGGGAGAAGAAAAATGGAGAAAAGAAACAAAAGCTTTGCAGGAGAGTTTTCCTCTCTCTCTCTGGATGCGGATGGCATTTTCCATTCCAAATCTATTAGAATTTAGACATCATATTTCAAGAAATCACAAAAAGAAATCGCCCCCATCTCTGAGAGCAAAATGGAAACAAAGAATTGATCAGTCACCTGAAAACCCCATTGTGAAAATTCCTAGGAATATTATAGTCAAAATCCAAGCTAAAGAAAAAACAGTGAAAATGGCCAGAAAGAAAGAAATCTACATATTGAAGTCAAATCACCTAAGCTTAGCACCCACTGCAATAAATGAGCAGAGAACTCAGAACACTATCTCAGAAATGGGGAGAAGAATATGCACATAATGCACTATACTAAACACTTTAAAAAACCCTTAAAAAACGCCACAAAACATTATTTATTCATCCTCACGACAATCCTGAGGGGGAGGTGTTGTTGTTTTCCCTATTTTGCAGAAACTGAAGCACAGAGGTTAGGTGACATCTGAACTCAGGTCTTTCTGCCTTTGGCCCCAGCACTCTATCCACTATGCTGCAAAGAATAAAGTTTGGTTTATGGCCAAGAATATCTTACCCAGCAAAACTAAGTATAATCCGACAGGAGGAAAATGGATCTTTAATGAAATGGAGGACTTCTACCCAAGCTGGGTAGAAACAGAAATATAATACAGAAAGAAAATGTAAAAAAGAAGTAAGCAATTACTGGGGACTTAACAAGGATATGGTGAAATAATACATGAATGTCCCAAAAACCCTTATCATTATCTAGGATCACTTCAGGGAGACAGATTAGATAGAAGGCCTATCCTTTGAAGACCTTAAAAGAAAAATGGGAAGGAAGAGAAAGAGGAATAGGAAAGATGAGGAAAATTATAATACTTAAAACAAGTACACAAGTAGAAGTCTATACAAACAAGAAACTAGTGACAAATGAACCTTACTACCACTTGAATTGGTCAAAGGAAAGGATACAAATACAAACAGAAGTGTGTAGAGAAATAAATTTAATTCATTAAGGAAAAAGGAGGGAAAAGGGATGGGGGAAAAAGAGGGAAAGTAGGTTAAGGGAGAGATCAGTCTTAAGCAAAACAAACTCTAAAAAGAGCAGGAAACAAACAAAAGTAAAAGAATAGAATGGAAAGAAGAGCACAATCAACAATCATTACAATGAATGTAAACATATACATTAACAGACTCACAAAATGAAATATAGCAGACTTAATTAAAGACA